>NW_006239173.1:141395-142029 GCF_000226075.1 Solanum tuberosum
CTTTAACTTGATACTAACTTGCCTTGAATTGAACTATGGATTCAAAATATATGATCACACGTATTTAGATGTGTTCGGGATGTTTAGAAACACTTTGGGGTGTGGGAAACAACTAGGGAACATAGGTATAACACCTAGGAAAATGCATGAGAAGGTATGGAAAGAATGGGAAAGCTTGGCGCTCTGAGAGGCGCGGAGCGCCAGGCCAAAAACTTCAGAGAGGTCCTGCTGGCGCTCTGAGTGGCGCGCCGCCCCAAGGGCTGGGCTTCAGAGCCCCTCTTGGGGCGCGATGACAGGCGCGACGCGCCAATCCCCTTGCCCAGAAACTCGACTTTTCTCCCTCTTTTCTTAAACTCTAAACCATCCTTACTTCAAAGGATCTAACCCCAAACACTAAGGATCATCATATCCCTCAACATACCATGGATTACAACTCAAAACACAACCCAATCATGTCTCACAACCAACAACAACTTCAACAACACAACTAACAACATCAACAACAACTAACAACTTCAACAACAATTCCAATCTTTCCTCAAATCATAAAATGAGCTTGGTGTGTGGGAGAAAGGATCAACCCACACAAAGAACTCACATACCTAATAGGGATCACCCCCGACGAAAATCCACG
>NW_006239173.1:142238-164939 GCF_000226075.1 Solanum tuberosum
ATAACTCGCTCATACAAACTCGGAATTGAGCAAACTCGGTTGAACTGGAAAGATCATTCCACAAGCTTCACAACCATAACTGGAACTACTCCTAACTCATCCTGAGCTGGAAGTTATGACTTCCCAAAGTTGGCCAAAAACTTACCTTTCCATACTTGGCCAAAATTTTCCAGATTTTCAAATCCTTTCCAAAAATTGAAAATTTTCAAATTTCAAGCATCTTCTTAGCTATTTCAAATTGTCGGATGTTACAATATCTCCCCCCTTGGGAACATTCGTCCTCGAATGAGGTTACCCTTACAAAACTAAAGGTGTAACGTCAAACTCAAACACCCAACAAGCAATCATGCAAACAAAAACAACAAGCTCATTATATATTAAAGAGCACTAAGAAGGAAATTAATACCTTAATCTGCATTTCCTCCGGATTCAAAGAGATAGGGATATCTCTTCTTCATGTCCTCTTCGGCTTCCCAAGTAGCCAAATTCCTTGATTTTTCGTGTGTTAGCCCATGGATCTAGCACCTCGAAACAACCAAACTTTTTTTACTCAAAAAACTTTATGAGGACCTCCGTAATGAGTTGGGGAACTACCACGTTTACTTACACCAATTTTAACACTTATTTCCATATTTACAGCCCCTTTTTAGGAATCATCCAAATTCCTTGAGTTTTCGTGTGTTATAGCCTATAGTCTGGCACCCCGGAGCACTTTTTTTCTCAATAACCTTAATAAGGACCTTCGTAATGAGTTGAGAAACCATCATATTTACTGACACCATTTTCTAACACCTATTTCCACATTTACAGACCTTTTTTTAAGAATTACCCAAATTCCTTTATTTTTCGTGTGTATAGCCCATGGATCTGGCACCCTGGAGCACCCAAAAAATATTTCTCAAAAAACTTTATGAGGACTTCTGTAATGAGTTGGGGAAACACTACGTTTACTCACACCATTTTTTAACACTTATTTCACATTTACAGGCCTTTTATTTTTTTATAAATTACCCAAAAAAATTCAAAAAAAACTTTATGAGGACCGCCGTAATGAGTTGGGGAACCAGCGCACATACTCATACTTTTTAATGCCTATTTTCGCATTTACAGACCCCTTTTTAGGAATTACCCGAAAATTCTTGATTTTTTGTGCGTTATAGCCAATGGATGCGACACCCTGAAGCAGCCAATTTTTTTTTCTCAAAAAATTTATGAGGACCTCAGTAATAAGTTGGGGAACCACCATTTATACTCACATAATTTTTAACGCGTATTTCTACATTTACAAGCCATTTTTTAGGTATTATCCAAAATCCTCAATTTTCTAAAAAAAAATTATGAGGACCTCGTAATGTGTTGGGGAACCACCACATATATTCACACCATTTTTTAACGTCAATTTCCACATTTAGAGGCCCTTTTTTAGGAATTATCCAAAATCCTCAATTTTTCGTGTTTTATAACCCATGGATTTGGGTATCCAGAGAACCCAAAATATTTTTCTCAAAAAAAATTGTGAGGACATCCGTAATAAGTTTGGGAATCACCATGTATACTCACACCATTTTTTTAACTTCTCTTTCGGCATTTATAGGCTCTTTTTTTGAAATTACCCAAAAATTCCTCGATTTTTTGTGTGTTATAGCCCATGGATCTGGTGCCTCAGAGCACACAATTTTTTTTCTCAAAAACAATTATACAGACATCCATAATGAGTTAGAGAACCAACCACCATGTATAGTCACATCATTTTTAACGCATATTCTGCATTTACAAGTCCTTTTTTTTTAAATTACCCAAAATCCTTGATTTTTCATGTGTTATCGCATGGATTTGGCACTCCGGAGCACCCAAATTTTTTTGCTCAAAAAACTTTATAAGGTTTTCCGTAATGAGTTGGGTAACTGACACGTATACTCACATCATTTTTTTACGCATATTTTCGCATTTTCAAGTCATTTTTTTAGGAATTACCCAAAATCCTTGATTTTTCGTGTGTAGCCCATTGATATGGCTCCCTGGAGCACCCAAAATAAATTTTACAAAAAACTCTATGAGCACCTCTGTAATGAGTTGGGAATCACTACATATACTCACATCATTTTTTAACCCCTATTTTCACATTTACAGGCCTTTTTTTTTAGGAATTGCCCAAATTTTTTTATTTTTTTATGACCTCTGTTATATGTTGGGTAACCACCATGAATTCTCAAACCATTTGTTTAACGTCTGTTTCAGCATTTACATGCCCTTTTTTAAAAATTAGCCAAACTTCTCAATTTTTTGTGTGTTATAGCAATGGATCTCGCGCCCAGAGCACCAATAAAAATTTTCTCAAAATTTTTTATAAGGACTTCCATAATGAGTTGGGGAACAACCACTTATACTCACACTATTTTTAACGCCTATTTCCGCATTTCCATGCCCTTTTTTAGGAATTACCCAAATTTCTCGATTTTTCGTGTGTTATAGCCCATGGTTTTGGCGCTCTGAAGCACCCAATTTTTTTCTCAGAAACTTTATGAGTACCTCCATAACGAGTTAGGGAACCACCAAGTATACTCACACCATTTTTAACTCCTATTTCGGCATTTACATGTCCTTTTTTGAGAATAACACAAAATTTTCATTTTGTGTGGTGTTATAGCCCATTTAACTGGCACCCCGAAGCACCCAAAATATTCTCAAAAAACTTTATGTAGACCTCCGTAATGAGTTGGGAACCACCAATTATACTCACACCATTTTTAACGCCTATTTCCGCATTTATAGTCCCTTTCTAGGAATTACCCAAATTTCTCGATTTTTCGTGTGCCCATTGATCTTGCGCCCTGGAGCACCCAAATTTTTTTTCTCAAAAAACTTTATGAAGACCTCCATAATGAGTTGGGAAACACCCACGTATACTCACATGATTTTTAACGTCTATTTCTGCATTTACAATCCCTTTTTTAGTAATTACCTTAAATCCACAATTTTTCGTGTGATATATCCCATGGATCTGGCAGTCCGAAGCACCTAAATTATTTTTCTTAACAAAAGTTATAAGGACCTCCGAAATGAGTTGGGGAACCACCACGTTTTAGGAATTATACAAAATCATCGATTTTTTGTGTGTATAACCCATGGATCTAACACTTCGGAGCACCTAATTTTTTTTCTCAAAATTATTTATTAGGACCTCCATAATAAATTGGGAACCACCATGAATAGTCAGTCCATATTTAACGCCTATTTTTGCTTTTACAAGTCCTTTTTTAAAAATTGCCCAAAATCCTTAATTTTTCGTGTTATAGCCCATGGATCTGGCATACCGGAGCACCCAAAATTTTTTCCTCAAATAACTTTGTGAGAACCTTCGTAAGGAGTTGGGGAACTACCACGTGTACTCACACTATTATTATAATGACTATTTCCGCATTTACAGACCTTTTTTTAGGAATTACCCAAAATCCTTGATTTTTCGTGTGTATAAGACCATGGATCTGGCGTTCCGGAGCACCCAAATTTTTTCCTCAAAAAAATTTGTGAGCACCTCCGTAATGATTTGGGAACCACCACTTATAATCACAATTTTTAACGCTTATTACCGCATTTAAAGCCTTTTTTTAGGAATTACCCAAATTCTCAATTTTTCCTGTGTTATACCCTATGGATCTCGCTCCCTAGAGCACCCAAATTTTTTTTCTCAAGAAAATTTATGAGGACATCTGCAATTAGTTGGAGAACCACCACGTATACTCACATCAATTTTAAACGCCTATTTTTGCATTTACAGGACCTTCTTTAGGAATTACCCAAAATCCTCTATTTATCGTGTGTTAGCCAAGGATCTGGCCTCCCGGAGCACCCAAAAAAAATTTCGCGAAAAACTTTATGAGGACCTCCGTAATGAGTTGGCAACCACCAGGTATACTCACCTCATTTTTTTAACGTCTATTCTGCATTTACAGTTTCTTTTTTAAGAAATTACCTAAAATCCTTGATTTTATGTGCGTTATAGCCCATTGATATGGCGCCCCAGAGCACCCAAATTTTTTTCTCAAAAAACTTGATCAGGATCTACGTAATGAGTTGGGGAACCACCACATATACACACAATTTTTAACGACTATTTCTTCATTTAGAGAGATTTTTTCAGGAATTACCCAAAATCCTTAATTTTTCGTGTGTTATAGCCCATGGATCTAGCACCCTAGAGCAACTAAACTTTTTCTCTCAAAATACTTTAATTGGACCTCCGTAATGAGTGGGGAACAACCATGTATACTCACATCATTTTTAACACCTATTTTCGCATTTACATGATATTTTTTAGGAATTACTCAAAATTCTTGATTTTTCGCGTGTTATAGCCCAATGGATCTGGCACCCCGGAGCACCAAATTTTTTTAAAAAAAAAATTTATGAGGACCTCTGTAATGATTTGGGGAACCAACAAGTATACTCACACAATTTTAAAGCCTATTTCTGCATTTAAAGGCCCTTTTTTAGGAATTAACCAAAATCCTTAATTTTTTTCATGTGTTATGCCCATGGATCTGTCACCTCGAAGAACCCAAATTTTTTTCTCTTAAAACTTTATGAGGATCTCTGTTATGAGTTGGGGAACCATCACATATACTCACACCATTTTTAATGTCTATTTCTGCATTTACATGACCCTTTTTAGGACAAACCCAAAATCTTCGATTTTTCGTATGTCATATAGCCCATGAATCTGGCACCCCGGAGCACCCAAATTTTTTTCTCAAAAAACTTTTATGAGGGCCCTGTAATGAGTTGGGGAACCACCACGTATAATCACACCATTTCCTCAGTACATATTTCCTCATTTATAGGCTTTTTCTTAGGAATTATAAAAAATCCTCAATTTTTCTTATGTTATTGCCCATGAATCAGGCATCCCGAAGCTCTAAAAAAAATTTATGAGGACCTCTGTAAAGAGTAAGGGAATCACCACATATACTTAGACCAATTTTTTAACTTCTATTTCCACATTTAAAGGCCCTTTTTCAGGAATTACCAAAAATCCTTGATTTTTAGTGTGTTATATATAACCCATGGATCAGGCGCCTCGGATCACCGGAAACAAAATTCTCAAAAAACTTTATAAGAACCTCCGTAATGAGTTGGGAAACCACCACGTATACTCACACCTTTTTTAATGCCTATTTCCGCATTTACAGGCCCCTTTTTAGTAATTATCCAAATTCTTCGGTTTATCGTGTGTTATAGCCCATGGATCTAGCGCCCTAGAGCACAAAAAATTTATGAGGACATCTGTAATGAGTTGGGAAACCACCTCGTATACTCACACAATTTTGAACGCATATTTCCACATTTACAGGCTCCTTTTTAGGTATTACACAAAATCCTCGATTTTTCGTATGTTATAGCCTATTGATCAAGCACCCTGGAGCACCAAAAAAAAATTTCTCAAAAAACATTTTTAGGACTTCTGTAATGAGTTGGGAAACTACCACGTATACTCACACCATTTTTAAACGCCTATTTCCGCATTTACAGGCCCTTTTATAGAAATTACCAAAATCCTTGGTTTTTCGTGTGTTATAGCCTATGAATCTGGCTTTCGGAGCACCCAAATTTTTTTTCTGAAAAAACTTTATGAGAACCTTCATAATGAGTTGGGGAACCACCACATATACTCACACCATTTTTAACGCATATTTCCACATTTACATGCCCTATTTTAGGAATGACCAAATTCCTCGATCTTTTATGTGCTATAGCCTATGGATATGGCGCCCCCGAGTACCCATTTTTAAAATAAAAAAAAAATTATGAGGACCTCTGTAATGAGTTGGGAAACCACCACGTATACTCACACTATTTTTTAAACTCCTATTTCTGCATTTGCAGGCCTTTTTTTAGGAATTACCCAAAATTCTTGATTTTTCGTGTGCTATAGCCCATTGATTTGGCACCCAGAGGACACACACTTTTTTTCGTCAAAAAACTTTATGAAAACCTCCATAATGAGTTGGGGACCACCATGTATACTCACACTATTTTTAACGCCTATTTTCGAATTTACATGACCTTTTTTAGGAATTACCCAAAATCCTCAATTTTTCGTGTGTTATAGCCTATGGATCTGGTGCCCAAAGCACCCAAAATATTTTTCTCAAAAAACTTTATGAGGACTTCGTAATGAGTTGGGGAACAACCACGTATACTCACACCATTTTTTAACCTCTATTTCCGCATTTAAAGACCCTTTTTAGTTATTACCCAAATTTCTCAATTTTTCGTGTGTTATAGCCCATGGATCTGGTGCCTTAGAGCACCCAATTTTGTTTCTTAAAAAACTTTGTGAGGACATCCATAATGAGTTGGGGGACCACAATGTATACTCAAGCCATTTTTAACGTCTATTTTCCCATTTACATGCCATTTTTTTAGTAATTACCCAATTTTTTTTATTTTTCGTGTGTTATAGCTAATAGATCTGGCACCCTGGAGCACCCAAAATACTTTTCTAAAAAAACTTTATGAGCACCTCCATAATGAGTTTGAGAACCACCACATATACTCACACCATTTTTAACGCCTATTTCCACATTTAGAATCCCTTTTTAGGAATTACCCAAAATCCTTAATTTTTCATGTGTTTAGCCCATGGATCTAGTGCCCAGAGAATCCAAAGAAAAAATTCAAAAAACTTTGTGAGGACCTCCGTAATGATTTGGGGAACCACTACTTATAATCACACCATTTTAACGCCTATTTCCACATTTACAGGCCCTTTTTTTAGGAATTACCCAAATTTCTCGATTTTTCGTGTGTTATACCCCATGGATCTGGCGCCTGGAGCACCCAATTTTTTTTTCTTAAGAAAATTTATGAGGACCTCTGTAATTAGATACGGAACCAACACGTATAGCCACATCATTTTTTTAACGCTTATTTCTGCATTTACAAGCCCTTTTTTAGGAATTACCCAAAATTCATGATTTTTCGTGTGTTATAGCTCATGGATCTGGCACCCCGTAGAACCAAAAAAATTCCTCAAAAAACTGTATGAGGACCTCCGTAATGAGTTTTGAACCACCATGTATACTCACACCATTTTTTAACGCCAATTTCCGCTCATATAGACCCCTTTTTACGAATTACCTAAAATTCTCAATTTTTCGTGTGTTATATCCCATGGATATGGCTCCCCGAAGCACCCAAAAAACTTTTCTCAAAAAACTTGATCAGGATCTCCGTAATGAGTTGGGGAACCACCACATATACACACACAATTTTTTTAACATCTATTTCCACATTTACATGCCCTTTTTTAGGTATGACCCAAATTACTTTATTTTCCGTGTATTATAGCCCATGGATCTGACACCCCGAAGCACCCAAACTTTTTTCTCATTAAACTTTATATGGACCTCTATAATGAGTTAGGGAATTCCACGTATACTCACACTATTTTTAACATCTATTTCTGCATTTACAAGACCTTTATTAGAAATTACCCAAAATCCTCAATTTTTCGTGTGTTATATAGCCCATGGATATGGCACCCCGGAGCACCCAAAACAAATTTCCAAAAGAACTCAACAATCCCATCAGATCTCAAGAACTAAAACCAATTTCAAGAACATATATCAAGAACATCAAACTTCAACCTTTTTAGGACGAATTCACGCTGAAATAAACAGGTTTGGCGCGTGGGTGAACGAACCCAACGCTATGAGAGTCTCACATACCTCGTAGGGACCACCCCTTAACGAAATCCATGACCTTAGCTTCAAGATTTGGTGATTTCCTTGCTTCTTCTCCTCTTTTCTCTTCTCTCAAAACCCTAACTTGGTTTTCAAAAGCATAAATTGACCAAGTTTAGTTTAGACCCCAATTAAACTCCTAAAAACAAAATAAAACAATTGAGTAAGGAAAAGACCAAATTACCTTTCCAAAATCCGGTTTTGACTTTCCTTATCTAGACACCCCAACTTCGAATGGGCATATCTCACTTATACAAACTCGGAATCGCGCAAACTCAGCGGCGTTGGAAAGATAATTCAGAGATATTTCCTATGGTTTCTGGTAGCACACCTAACTCATCTTAACCTAGGAGTTATGGTCATTTGAAGTTGACCAAAAACCCATACTTAGCATAACTTAGCCAATTTTCCAGATTTAACTTATTTCCAAAATTGACTCTTTCTAATTCTAGCTCTTTCTAGTTCTTTCAAATAGCGAGGTGTTACAATCACATATACTCACACCATTTTTTAAAGCATATTTTTTTCATTTACAAGCCATATCCTAGGAATTACCCAAATTCATCTGTTTTTTATGTGTTTTAGCCCATGGATCTGGCTGTCTCAGAGCACCCTAATTTTTTTTTTTATGAAAAATCTTTATGAGGACCTCCATAATGATTTGGGAAACCATCATGTATACTCACACTGTTCTTTTAATGCATATTTTCACATTTACAAGCATTTTTTTAGAAATTCCTCAATTTTTCGTGTGAATTAGCACATGGATCTAGCGCTTAAGAGCATTCAAAAAAATTTCCAGAAAAAACTTTATGAGGACATCTGTACTGAGTTGGGCAACCATCATGTATATTCACACCATTTTTAACGCTTATTTTGAAATTTACAGCCCATTTTTTAGGAATTAACCAAATTTTTATTTTTTTCATGTGTATTAAACCATGAATCTGGCGCATCAGAGCAACAAAAAAAATTTCTGAAATTTTTTCAAAAGGTCCTCTAGAATGAGTTGAGGAACCATCACGTATACTCACATCATTATAACGCATATTTTCGTATTTATTGGCCATTACTTCAGAATAAACCAAAATCCTCGGTTTTTTGTGTGTATTATCCCATTGATTGGGTGCCCCGGAGCACCCAAACATCTTTTCGAAATAAAATTATAAATACCTCCGTAATGAGTTTGGGATCAATCACATATACTCACAGCATTTTTGAACGCGTATTTTTGCATTTATAAACCATTTTTTAGGAATTAACCTAAATTCCTCGATTTTTCCTGTGTATTAATTAGCCCATGGATCTGGCGCCCTAAAGCACAAAAATAAAATTTTCTAAAAAAACTTTAAGACGACCTCCGTAATGAGATGGAGAACCATCACGTATACTCACACAATTTTTAACGCATATTTTCACATTTACATGCCAATTTTTATGTATTACCTAAATTCCTTCATTTTTCGTGTGTATTAGCTCATGGTGTAACACCCCGTATTCGAAACAGACCAAAATACAGAATTCGAGAAGTTGCAGGTGCAACTTACGGTCACCATCCACGGATCTTAGGTCAGACCACGGCCCGTACTGGTGGTCCGTGGTTCACCACTGCAACCCCTCCCAAACCAGCTCAGAAAAAAAATATGCTAAGTCTCGACTCACGGACAGACCCACAGTCTGTAGATCAGACCACGGTCCGTGGTCTGTGTTCGTGGATTGAGACCTCATTTACCCAGTCTCTGACACAAACTACGATCGACCAGCACAGACCTTCAATCGATCCACGGTCCGTAGGTCTGACCGTAAGTTAGGGTCAACAGCCAGTTAGCTGAAAATTATTGATGGGTTAACTTTAGATGGTCATAACTTTTAGCAAAAAAGGAATTGTGTGTCCCATTACCTGTGGTATGATAGATAATTGAAATATATTTCCAACGCCACCGAGTTTGCTTAATTCCAACCTCCGAGTAAAAAGTTATGCTCGTTTTAGTGAAGCCCAGTCGGGCAGACTCGACCTACGGACCCAATCGACGGACCGTCGATTGATTGACGGACCGTCAGTCCAGTCCGTCGATCACTCCGACAGCAGTTAATTCAGGGGTCTTTTGGTCTTTTCCTATTTCGTTTAACCCCTAAGATACGTCGTTTAAACCCTAAATCATGAGGCTTTAATCAGTTTAGGCCTAGAAACATAACTAGAACTTACCTTAGTCAAAATCATTAATCAAAACTTAGAAAATTAGAAGCAAGAGAGGAGAAAAAAGGTCAAGAACCCTAGTTCAAGAACGCAACAAGGTTCCTTCAGTTCCAGCCCCGAAATCAAAAGATTTCTCCGTCAAAATTCGTCACCAGGTATGTGGAATTTCACTAGTGGGTTCCTTTCACCCATTAGATCCCTAGAATTCAGTCAGATTCTTGATTCCATGATTATGAACAGACCTAGGGTTTCTTAGAAATTTCAACAGATCATCATGAATTAGTTATTTAGATGTTCCAAATCAGATTATCATGTTATTACATCGTTTCTCGCATGAATTTCAGAACCCTAGCTATGTATTTCTTTAATTCTTGAATTACACATGATAGGTCAGATATCTCAGTTATTCGATTATTAATGCATCATTATCAGATTAATTGTTGCATTCTCAGTTTGCACGTTCAGTTTCGAGCTATCCAGTATTTACAGAAATTCAGTCATAACCAGTTAACTACTTAATTCATTGGGAGTAGCATAATACCGAGTTGGACAAAATTCGTCACCAGGTATGTGGAATTTCACTAGTGGGTTCCTTTCACCCATTAGATCCCTAAAATTCAGTCAGATTCTTGATTCTATGATTATGAACAGACCTAGGGTTTCTAGAATTACAACAGATCATCATGAATTAGTTATTTAAATGTTCCAAATCAGATTATCATGTTATTGCTCAGTTTCTCGCATGAATTTCAGAACCCTAGCTATGTATTTCTTTAGTTCTTGAATTACACATGCTAGGTCAGATATTTCAGTATTCAGCTATACATGCCTCAGTTTATGAATGCATCATTATCAGATTAATTGTTGCATTCTCAGTTTGCATGTTCAGTTCGAGCTATCCAGTATTTACAGAAATTCAGTCATAACCAGTTAACTACTTAATTCATTGGGAGTAGCATAATACCGAGTTGGACTAGGGTTTCAGCGTACCCATATAGTCCCAGAACTACGAGCCACGTAGGTGTAAGTCCCCTCTGTGGGCAACATCAGTTTAGTGATCACGCCAGCATGCCTCTACACCCTTGGTCGGGTGTATTGGGTCCTCTCGATGGGGCGTATACATCGGACTCCACATTTAGCTCATGTGGTTTTATGTCGGTTATTAGTAGCTCCCACAGTTCAGTCAGACTCTATTGCATTGACCATATTTCAGTACAGTCAGTATTCAGTCTCAGCATGTTATAAATTTGGTCATTGCATCAGTTAGCTCAGTATTCAGTATTTTCAGTATCTATATCATGTTCAGATAATTTCATTGCTTTATTGCTTTGTTCAGTTATATGTTATTTCAGCTTTACTCTATCCTGCATGCTCAGTACCTTTCAAGTACTGACGCATACGTGCGCTACATCTTCTCGTGATGTAGGTTCAGGTTCTCAGCATCCAGATCACGCTTAGATCGATTCCCGATCTTCAGTTCAGCAGCATCAGTGGTGAGTCCTCATTCTTCGAGGACTAGTGACATGTTTATCTTTATTGCTTTGAGTCTTTAGTTTCAATTTTGCTAGACCTAGTTGGGGCATGTCCCAACATTTCTAGTCAGTTTAGAGGCTTATTTCAGACATAGATAGATTCAGCTTACTATTGAGTTAATATATTTCTTTTGTATTAAACTCTCAGACAGGCACCTCGAAGCACCCAAAAAAATTTATGAAAAATTTTTATAAGGACATTTGTACTGAGTTGGGGAACATCACCTATACTGACACTTTTTTAATGCATGCCATTTTTAGAAATTACCCAAATTTCTCAGTTTTTTGTGTGTATTAGCCAATGGATCTAGCGCTCGAAAGTACTCAAAAAAAATTCTAAAGAACCTTTATAAGAACCTACGCAATGAGTTGGAGAACCATCACGTATACGCATACCATTTTGTAATGCATATTTTCGCATTTACAGACCATTTCTTAGGAATTATCCTAATTTCTCTGTTTCAAGTGTGCATAAGCCCATGGATTTGGCGCCTCAGAGCACCCAAATACTTTTTCCAAAAAAAATTATGAAGACCTATATAATGAATTGGCATATCATCATGTATACGCACAACAATTTAACGCATATTTTCGCAATTATAGGCCATTTATAGGAATTACCCAAATTCCATGGTTTGTGGTGCCACTACAACAAATTCGATTATCAGGGACAAATAATTTTGTCATTTCTAAATCATATTTCATCACTAAAAATCTTGTGAGACGAAAAATAATTTGTCAATCAGTCGTCACTAAATGTGTTTCGCTAAAAGTATACAAATATGATTTAGTGTTTCGTCGCTAAAAGTATTATTTAACTACAAAAAGAAAAATCATCTCCAAATGCTTAAACGTTTGTGACAAATTTATTTGTCCTAAAAAGTATATTTTTTGTAGTTAATAGTATCCTTTGTCACTAAAAAGGTTATTACTACTGACAAAATTATATCGTCGCTAATTATTTTACTTCAATCAGTGACGACATCAATTGTCTCTAAAGTTATATGTATTTCGTAGTTGAACAAAATCTAATTTTATCACTAATGACTATATTTTATATACAATAAATTATTATTTTCTTAAATGTATTAATTATGGATAAATTTATTATTATAAAAGAGGTTAATGTTCCTATTATCTCCCATCTCAATTTTTTTTAACATGCCCGCTCCTGGGCTCCCACATTATGCTTTTTGGGGACTCGAACTCACAACATTAAGGTTGGAAGTGAGGAGTGCTTACCTTCCAATCAACTCTCTCTTGTCTCTCATTTTTATTCTATTTTGGGAAAAAGAACAAATATACCTCCAAACTATCGTAAATGGTATGTCAATACCCTCCGTTATACTTTAATGTTGTAGATACCCTTACCGTCGATATTTTGGGTTGTGTATACCCTTGAGACTAACGGCTGGACACGTGGCTTCATCTCAACGACTAGCCTGATTTTTAATTTATTTTTTTATTCAAAAATAGAAAACCCACCCATTTCTATTTTAAACCCACCCGAAACCCTTTTTGAAATAATTTGAATATATTTGAACAAAGCTACAACTCAAATTCAAAACAATTGCAACAATAACAAATTCATGTGGTTTGATTCGAACTCCGTCTAGTGGAGATGATGAAGCATCATCAGATCGACTCCCTCGCCAAAATTCAATTTGTTCTCCCTTACAATTTGAGAAAAAATAACAATGGAGAAGCTTTGAAAATTTCCGGCGAGATCGCCGGATGCACTGTCACAAGGAATTTCGTCTAATTTCTGGGAAAATTCATGAAGTTTTGATATCTGGAGTTTATTCCCCACCCACTTCTCTTCTACATCAAGAAATTTCAGCTCCTACTAAGGGCTTGAACTCCGGCAAACCAGTATTGAGCGTCGACGGTGGTTTTCTGGCGGCCTTAATGAAGCAAGGCCAATGCCAAGTTGGGCGCCTCTTCAAGGCTCACACAACCCACAAAAAATATTGCATTCCACCAAAAGAAACACCACAAATCTCATTTCTAATGATTCATATGTTTGTGTGAACTTCGGAGAAGAAGGCGGCAACGACGGCGGTGGTCAATCACAAAATTGGCTTGATGTTTTTGTGTGCAATCATCCATGAGCTCTAAAACACAAAAAGAACATGGCTAATGTTAGTGAAATTTTGAATCGTGCAACAATTTTTTGTGAGGTAAAGAAGAGAAGAAGATGGAGCACTGTTTGAAGGGAATTATGGAAAATGGGTCATGGGTGTTTTAATTCGATTTACGGATGGGTTAGGGAAGATGGGTGGGTTTATTAATTTTGGATAAAACCATAACAAAAAATTATGTAAATAATTGAGATGTAGCCACGTGTCCAGCCGTTAGTCTCAAGGGTATACACAACACAAAATATTGACGGTAAGGGTATATACAACCTTAAAGTATAACGAAGGGTATTGACATACCATTTATGATAATTCGAGGGTATATTTGTCCTTTTTCCCTTTTATTTTTAACCTCATTCACTTCTTTCAAATTTAACTTCTGTAGAAATAATATATTATATGATTATTTATACACATACACAAATGCATGAAATTTACCACCCACAAATCATTCAAATGTAGATTATATTCTAATCAAACTGTATATTTTTTAAAATATCTTTAAATATATTCAGTACGATTCTGTCATTTTATTTATTTATTTTTATAAATTTTATAAATTATTCAGTACAATTATAAATTTATATAGAATTAAACTTTCAATTTGATTTAAAAAAATTGAATAATCGGTTCAATTTGATCTGTAAATCAATTGTTTTGAAAAATCATTGATACCCATAACTATAGTACTTCATCATAGTTTATTTGAAATCCTAGTTGGTTCATTTCTTTCATTTGTGCTTTCAATTTTTAGTTTATTTCAATTTTCATAGTGATGGAAAAAGTTAATAGAAATTCATGAAATATTTCGTACCTTTGCAAAGTCTAAGTTTGTAAGTCGATGCTATCTATGTATAGTTGTTCTACATACGTATGTGGAATTTCTATTAAATATGTATATATTTTTAGGCAGAAGCAAATAGATCGACTTAGTCTATGTAGTTTATCAATCACAAATCAATAGACAAGCACAAAAATTAGCACCAAGACTTGAGAAATTATTTTTTCTATCGTCTTTATCGATGAAAGTGTATCAAATAAAAACAAAGTGTTAAACCAACAAATATTAGCAATATAGTGGTAGAACCGTACCCCACTCACAGTACTTATAACCTGAATTGTATTTTTCAAATGATGCATTTTATAATTGCATAATTTAAGAAAGTTAATGAATTGAACTTTTTCATTTTTACAAGATTGATCGAATTCGTTGATTTTAATATTTTCCCTCGCCAAATAACGAATGGACTCTTTCTATTTCTTATGAAGCACCTGTATTATTCTTTTTGTAAGTTGTAAGTTGTAATTTTCAACAATTGTAGCCAAAAAAATTGTATTTAGCCATGAATTTTTTTCGTAGCAAATAGTTGAATTATTCACTACAAATTTTAAGTCGTCGCTATTTAACATCATACATATTTTGTGACAATTATTTTGTTGTAACTAAATCACAGATTGATTAGAAACAATAAAATCTTTGTCACCAATTATTTATATTTATAGTGACGAAAATAAATGTCATAATTAAATCTAAATTTTTATAGCTAAAGCTTATAACATATAACTACGAACTCTAATTTGTCAATATTGTAACAACATATTTTTTTAGATGAAATTTTTTTTGTGTCCAAAAATTAATAAAATTTAAGACAAAAAAATAATTTGTCATGAATTAGATACATTATTAGTGACGAAATAATGTGTCACTGATAACTTTAAATTCGTGACTAACACTACTTAATAAATGGCACCAATTATTTTTCTGGTGGGCAACTTTAGTGGACAAAACTTTGCTATGGATTTTTATGTTTCGTCACTAAAAGTATGTGTCTCATATATTTAAGCACGAAAAGTAAATTTTGTAACTAAAAAGCGAACAATTAGTGACGAATTTGATGTCGTAGCTAATAATTTTGTAGCTAATACGTATTAGCACATGGATCAGTCGCTCAGGAGCCCCCAATTTATTTTTTTCTAAAAAGCATTATGAGGACATCACTAATGAATTGGGTAACCATCA
This sequence comes from Solanum tuberosum, assembly GCF_000226075.1. Classification (NCBI taxonomy): domain Eukaryota; kingdom Viridiplantae; phylum Streptophyta; class Magnoliopsida; order Solanales; family Solanaceae; genus Solanum; species Solanum tuberosum. The sequence continues at coordinate 157,871 of NW_006239173.1, forward strand.
AGTATACTCACACCATTTTTAATGCATATCTTCGCATTTACATGCCAATTTTTAGGAATTACCCAAATTCCTCAGTTTTTCGTGTAAATTAGCCCATAGATATGGCGCCTTAGAGCACCACAAAATATTTTCTAAAAAAACTTTATGAGGACATCTGTAATGAGTTAGGGAACTATCACATATACTCACAATATTTTTAACGCATATTTTCGCATTTATAGGCTTTTTTTTAGAAATTACCCAAATTTCTTGATTTTTCATGTGTATTAGCTCATGGGTCTGACTCCTCGGAGCACCCAAATTTTTTTCTGAAAAAACTTTATGAGGACCTCCGTAATGATTTGGGGAACCATCCCGTATACTCACACAATTTTTAACACATATTTCTCATTTACAGATCATTTATTAGGAATTGTCCAAATTCCTCAATTCTTCATGTGTATTAGTCCATGGATGTGGCGCCTTGGAGCACCCAAAGATTTTTTCTAAAAAATATTATGAGGACCTCCGTAATGAATTGAGGAACCATCACGTATACTCACTCCATTTTTAATACATATTTCGCATTTATAAGCCATTTTTAGGAATTACCCAAATTCTTCTATTTTTCACGTGTATTAGCCCATGGATTTGTCGCCTCAAAGCACCCAAAAATGTTTTTTGAAAAAACTTTATGAGGACCTCAGTAATAAGTTAGGAAACCATCAAATATACTCACAACATTTTTAACACATATTTTCACATTTACAGGCCATTTTATAGAAATTATCCAAATTTCTCAGTTTTTTGTATGTTAATTAGCCCATTGATCTTGCGCCCCAGCGCACCCAAAAAAAAAAATTGAAAAAACTTTATGAGAACTTTCCTAATGAATTAGGGGATCATTACGCATACTCACACCATTTTTAACGCATATTTTCGCATTTACAAGTCATTTTTAGAAAATACCCATCTGGAAAAAAAACTTTTTGAGGACCTTAGTAATGAGTTAGGGAACCATCACATATACTCACAACATTTTTTAACACATAATTTCCTTGTGTATTACCCCATGGATCTGGCGCCTCGGAGCACCCATAAAAATTTCTGAAAAAACTTTAAGAATACCTCTGGAATGAGTTGGGGAACCATCACGTATACTCACACCATTTTTAACGCACATTTTTGCATTTACAAACCATTTTTTAGGAATTACCCTAATTCCTCTGTTTTACATGTGTATTAGCTAGCCCATGGATCTGGCGCCGGCGGACCTAACTTGTTGCAAGTGGGTTCATATGAACCCACTTCGTCGAAAAAATACATTGTATATACATATATATTCAATTTGTTTTTTGAAACAAAACATTGTATATAATTAATTTGATCCCACTTAAATGAATAGTAACACGTAGCCCAACGGCAAAGTGGTTACAATTTGACTGATGCATCGCGGGTACGATTCCCACCCACAACATTTAATACTGCTTCATTTTTTTTATATGTTGAACCCACTTGGTAAAATTTCTGGGTCCACCACTGTCTGGCGCTCCAGAGCACCTAAATATTTTTTCGAAAAAACTTTATGAGGATCTCCGTAATGAATTGGGGAACCATCACGTATACTCACACCATTTTAAAGCATATTGTCGCATTTATAGGCCATTTTTAGGAATTACCCAAATTTCTCATTTTTTCATGTGTATTAGCTCATTTATCTTGCGCTCTAGAGCACAAGAAAATTTTTCTGAAAAAACTTTACAAGGACCTTCGTAATGACTTAGGAAATCATTACGTATACTCACACCATTTTAACGCTTATTTTTGCATTTACAGACCATTTTTTAGGAATTACCCAAATTTCTCAGTTTTTCATGTGTATTAATTCATGAATCTGACGTCCTGGAGCACCAAAATCTTTTTCTGAAAAAATTTAATAAGGACCTCTGTAATGAGTTGAGAACCATCCCTACATATTTTAAACCCGCCCCCACAAAAGCTCTAACTCTCCCCGCCCCATTGCCATCCCTGCATATTTTAAAGCTAAAGCATCACTAACAATAATGTTTTAGGCGAGAGTTCTATATATGTAATGTAGGAGTTAAATCTAAAAGTTACAATGTTAGTTATTTCTAAATCAATAGTATCACGTTTCGAAAATTAGATTACATTAAGTAGACGACAAACAATTTTATTTATATTTTGAGTGAAGCAACGCGATAATATTAATGGAGGAGTCTGAATTTTCTTAGTAATGAGTTTCAAAATATGAAGAGAGTAAGCATACAAATAAATCAAGAAAATTCAACATTGTATAATTCTCTAATTTCCACAAAAGTTAGTCCTAAACGTTCCCGCCAACAACCTGAGCGTGGAGACGAAACTGCCCCCACTTATTTCCAACACTCAGCTTAAAACTGAAAGGTAAAATCGTAAATATCCCAAAAAGGAATAACGGTTAGTAACGAACTTTAGCAAAAACACTTCTCTGTATAAAAACAGAGCTCATTTTCCTTCTCTCTGCAAAAAATAAGAAGAAGATGAATTTCTCAGATATGAAATTGCAGATCATTAATGGTGTGAAATGGTACTTCAATCGGAATTGGAACCGAAACGACATGATGAATTTCAATGAAATTCCTGAGCAAGTTCACACAACCTTGATGAAGGTAAATACATACATTTTGGAACATTTTTGCTTCTGCCTGTAAGTATTCGATTTCCCCTTTTCCTCTGATTGATTAGTTTTTTTGCTCAAAATAAATATAGGTCTATCTTATTCTCTTCTGTGCCATGTACTGCTCTACTTTTGGATCCTTCATGCAATGGATCTCGGTAGCTGGGGGGAAATTCACAGTCCTTTCTTATGTAACAAGTTTAATCTTGCTTTACATTATTCCACCAGGGAGAGTGGTACGTACATGATCAATGGCTGGTAGATTTTGTTGAATTATTCTTCAAGTCGATTCTTATAACGTAAATCTTCTGTCTTATGCAGAACACAAGGTTCTTACTCTCAATGTTGGCTGCCTATTCATTCGGTGCTTCTGTTAGTGCTTTTCCAAATTATCTCTTCGAAATCGAGCAACGGTATGACTCAAAAGATACTAAATATCTGTTGTTTAAGTTTTTTCTTTTTTTCTTTTTACTGCTTTCTTGTCATATCATATTATCAAGAACCTGATTTTTGCATTCTACAATTGTATAGAGAGAGCGATTGGTATATACTTAATGATCATTTGATTTACTAGAATTCCTTAATGCTGCTCTTTTTCACAAGATAAGGGTATTGGAGAGGATGAATTTGACATAATACATAGTCATTTGGTATCATTCTTGCGCAGTTTACTTGAATTTGTGCATTCTAGCATATAGTATGTTATAGCACATTTGCTTGCTCTGTTACTCCTCTGCTCCTTCTGTATGTGTAGTTGATTAGCAGCTTGTTGTTCCCTGTTCCATATTTGGATAATCTTGACATTCCATGCTTGTTCTCCAGCATTGTTCTCAAACTTTTGACAGGTATAACAATTGGCTGTGGAAATTTATTGTGTAGAGCCATAACAACAAGGAAAAGGAGTGAAATCTACCGCGGTTGCATGAAATATTGTTTTGTTCTACCGATCTATGCCTTAGTTTTCATTGTCTTGGACAAAAGCGGATCAGCTCTTTTGGTGATAAAAGTAAGCAGTCGTATGCATACAATGTGATCTCAGTCATTTTGAACTCGTTGATTCTAGTTTGTCTAATAAATGAATACTTGTTGAATACCTCTTGTTGTAGATACACACTATGCAGATATTGTTCATGGGGTATCTTATGATATATAGCCAAGAAATACTGTACGATGCAGACTTTGGAGATATTAACTTGGTCAACTGCACGCTCACTGTCTTCTTCCATTTACCGGGCATAGTGATCCATGCTGCAAGGCTATACCTGCAGGGTGCAGGAATTGAGCAACATGAACACAATTAAAGCTGATGCAGCTTGGAAGTATAGAATAAATAGAGAGTAGAATATGGAGCTTACTGTAAATGATGAACATATATTCCTTTACGTCTACGTTTTACTAACATTCTGAGTAGAATCATCAATAAAATAAGTGGTTGGCATACTAAACTACCTGTGCATCAAAACTTGGTCAGGGCACTAACAACATGGCAGAAGCTGCTGCTATCTTGTTTGGTTTAAACAACTGGTGTGTGACCAAAGGCTACAGAGTAATATATGGGGAAACGGACTCCATGTTACTCACCAAATGCATCACTAATGAGTGGAAACCACCATGGAAAATCAGCAAACATATTTAAGTACCCATGAATTCTTAGTCAGTCATTGCTTCAGAGAAGCCAATAAACCTGCAGATAAATTGTTCACTATCAGTCATGGCTTGGAGAGAAATCAAGTCTTCAACTCCTTCTCTGAACTCCCTGAAGGGCCTTGTAATTATGAACAAATGGATCGGAGCTTACCTTCATTTAGGAACTCAATGATCATGTACACTCTGGGATGCCAAACTCAAATTGTAACTTTTTGCACATCAATGATCAATGGAGACTCTATTCAAACAAAAAAAAACAGTAAAGTAATAATAAGTAACGGGATGAGTTTCAGCAACACTTAAGTCCTTATATTCTTCAACAAGTCTTCGATATAATTTCGAATGAATGGATCATCCATGACTAACGGGATATCACTGTTCCGAATCATAAACTCGATTTTTTGCTACATTGTTGTTGTTCACAAGTTGGGTCATGGGTGAGCCTAGTCAATATGGGAACATCGTCTTCAATATAACTACACCTATAAAATTAGTAATATTCATGGTATTCAAAAGTTAGACACAACTATATGACCCCATACATAAGATTAATAAAATATTGATATATATTTTGAAGCTATGCGATTAATTTATAAAAATAAAAAAGGAAAAGAAAACAGAAATTCCCCATAAAAGTTAGTATTTCTAAAACTTCCCGCCAACAACCTGAGCATAGAGACGAAACTACCCCCGTCTTATTCCCAAGACTCAGCGTATAACTGAAGGGTAGAATCGTAAACTCAGAAAAGGAATAACGGTTAGTAACGAACTTTAGCAAAAACACTTCTCCGTATAATAAAAACAGAGCTCATTTTCGTTCTCTCTGCAAAAGAAAAAACAGAGAAAAAAAGAAGAAGAAAATGAATTTCTCAGAGATGAAAGATCAGGGGATTAATGGTGTGAATTGGTACTTCAATAGGAATTGGAACAGAGACTACGTGATCAGAATATGGATGAAATCTCCGACGAAGTTCACTCAACCTTGAAGATGGTACATACATTCATCCTAACACTTTCAATTTTTCTTTCCTTCTACTTGATCGCAAACGCAAGAATAAAGATGTTGTAATTCATGAAATTATTGTTCGATTTTTCTTTATTGTAATCTGGTTTAGTACAGTAAACTACTACGTAATAACCGATTACAACATGATCATACTAAATCCCCAATTCTTATATCGTCAATTTCGATTCTCAGAAGATTTTTAGGTATTACCGATAATGAATTTCAGTTTCTTACAGTTCAAAAGATTGATTTGTTTTTGCTGAAAATATAGGTATATCTTAGTCTCTTCTGTGCTATGGTGAGCATTACTTGTGGATCCACTTTGCATTGGATCTTGATAGCTGCGGGGAAATACTCAGTCCTTTATTATGTAGCAAATTTAATCTTGCTTTACCTTACTCCACCAGAGAGAGTGGTATGTCTGTGATCAATGACTCGTAGATTTTGTTGAATTATTCTCAAAGTTGCTTCTTATAATGAAAATCTTCTGTCTTATGCAGAACATGAGGATCGTAACCTCGATGTTGGCTGCCTATTCATTCGGTTCTTCTGTTGGCTTCATTTTCAATTATCTCTTCAAAATTGAGCAACTGTAAGACTCAAAAGATACTAAATATTGTTTAGATATCCGTTGTTCGAGTTTTCTAGTTATATGAAAATGACATTTGGTTGTTCTCCAGCTTTGTTCTCAGATTTTTTGGTTGGTATAAACAATTGGCATTGGAAATTTGTTGTATCAAGCCATCAAATCAAAGGATAGGAGGGAAATCTACACCGGTTGCCTACAATGTAGTCATTTTGAACTCGCTGACTCTAGTTTGAATGAATAATATGACTGATTTGTTGAATACTGTTTGTTAGATACACACTGTGCTGATATTGTTCATGGGGTACCTTGTGATATATAGCCACGAAATACTGTACGATGCTAACTTTGGAGATATTGACTTCGTCATCTGCACATTCACCGTCTTCTACCATTTTCCGGGCATAATGATCCATGCCACAAGACTATACCTGCAGGGTGAGCAACAAGAACAGAATTAAAGCTGATGCAGCTTGGAAGTATAGATTAAATAGAGTAAAATGAGCAGCTTACTGTATATGAGGAACAAATATTCCTTTGTGAGACATTTTACTGATTGAAGCAAAGTGCTTTGAATATTTCTTGGTAAATGAACTACTGATTGTTGATTACAAAATTTTGAATAGAATGAACACATAATTGTTTTTTCTTCTCTTTTTTTTTCAAGATACTACAATAAAGAATTTCACAAATGCTTAAAGTTATTTAGTGTGTAATTTCACAAATGGTCGCTCAATAATTTGTGGACGTTTGGTCATGAAAATCAAATATTATTCATTTTATTTAAAATTGAGTTGTGTTTGGTCATACTTTTTGTAACATCCAGCGATTTGAAATAATTATGAAGAGGCTTAGAATTGGAAATTTTCATTTTTGGAAAGATTTAAAATCTGGAAATTTGGCCAAGTATGGAAAAAGGTGAGGTTTTGGCAAACTTTGAGCAGTCATAACTTCTATCTCAGGATGAGTTAGGTGTAGTTCCAGTTATGGTTGCAAAGCTCGTGGAATGATATTTCCAACGCCACCGAGTTTTATCGATTCTGAGTTCGTATGAGTGAGATATGCCCTTTGTAAGTTGGGCAGTTGGCAGGGAAATCCGTCCGGAAATTGTAAGGGTATTTTGGTCTTTTCCCCTAGCCAATTCTTTTGGTTATATTGTTGTGTTAGACTGATT
>NW_006239173.1:174325-175709 GCF_000226075.1 Solanum tuberosum
TCATGTGTCTTCAGTTATTCATGAGTTGAACAAAGCCAAGGTAAGTGTTCTCTTGTACTCCTTTCAAGCTTAAGTTGTGGTTTAGCTTTCCAACTCGCATACTCGTACATTCCATGTACTGATGTCAGTTGGCCTGCATCTTATGACGATGCAGACACAGGTACCCCGGATCAGCATCCTGCACGCTGTTGATCCAGCTGAGCACTCCAGAGTCAGTGGTGAGCCGCCTTGCTTTCCGGAGGACTCGGTTCTTTTGTATTCCTAGTTTTGGTTTTAATTAGGATGTTGTGGGGTCTGTCCCAACATCCATCTCAGTATTGTAGAGGCTTCATAGACAGTCAGTCAGTTAGTATTGAGTCTCTCAATCTATGTATATATATAACATTCTATTTTGAGACTCGAGTTGCCTTTTTGGCCAAATTTTATCAGTTGGTTGTTTTATAACCTTTCATTGCATTATGTCATGCTGTCGAGTTAAGTTTCAGCTGAGTTAAGAAAGTCAGGCCAAGGGTTCACTTGGGACCAGCAATGATCTCCGAGTGTCGGTCCCGCCCAGGGTGTAGGCTCGGGGCGCGACACTTTTTGCAAAGAATATTTAATATTTGAATAACACTAAATAATAGTAGTGTTTAATGTGCACCTATCATCTGTATAGCAGAATTCACATTTGATAAGAAAACTCATCCATCAGTAAATTCACATTTCCAAGTAGAATTCACATTTCCAAGTGGAATATTTAGTATTTGAATAACACTAAATAATAGACTTTTTTTTCCCTCTGTATAGCAGAATTCACAACTCCAAGTAGAATTGGAAAGGGATAAAGAGAAAGGCAATTGCAATACCGCCTAAATAAATTTAATCCCATATAGTAACATTAGGAAATTAAATTGGTATTATAAATATGTATAATCTGAGGAGCCGTTAAAGCATCAAAAGTACATCGAACCTAAGATAAGAAAAACTCATTCATTAATAAATTATGTACTGGAAAAAGCTTAAGTTGTTCAGCAGGGTACGGTAACAGATTACTATATCGCTCGTCTTGCTTCGAGCGGAAGGACTATTGCATGCGCTGAGAGGGTCGGAGTACGTAATTAAGTGCTTCGGAGAAGATGTAAGCATCGAAAACGGTAAAAAAACATGCTGCTGCTGGAACTTTGCATAACTTTTCTGAGTAAGTGTTCGGACATGGAATGCCTACTTAAATCATTCATTCATCATGTTAATAAGAAAGATGGCTCATGAGTTGATCCAGCGGACTCTTCGTGATGCAGGACTCAAAACATTGGTTTCTTTGGAACACTTATTCACAACAACTAGTTTCTATTATCCTCAGGGCCTCCCACCCACCCTCGGGACCTCGAGGTGCCGTGCCCCGAAG
>NW_006239173.1:177373-186173 GCF_000226075.1 Solanum tuberosum
CCCGAGGTCCCGTGCCTTGTGGCCCCCCTACCTAACCCAAAAAAATTACGCATTAATATTTATCAAAATTCATTTACCAAAATATTCATATATTCAATTGTTTACCTAGTATTTATACTCAATACGCCTATTGAAAATAATAAAATAGAAGTATTAAAAAATTCAAACAAGAGTATTATATCTCTTTTAGTGTTTCCTTTTTTTCCGTTGCTAATCGAAGTGTTGACCTTTTACTTCATGTGGTTCTCTTCGAAATATTAGTTTTTTTCATTGTAAAGCTTCACCTATAGTTTTTCATTTAAATAAGCTAAGTATTCAAAGTTAGATTTAATTAAAACAAAAATAATTAAATACCATCCAATAATCAAGAGAGAGAGAGAGAGAATGAGTTTGGGCCTTTCGTGCCTAAACTTCTGCTGCCCAGAAACATTGGGCCAATTTTATTTCCTTTTTCAGCTTCTTTTGAAAAACATTTGTTGGTTTTGGGCCTCTTTGTCGTATATCAGCTTCTTCCCCCTGTATATTAGCTTCCAATTCTTGACAAGATTGACTCGAACAAAGTGTTAGATTTCAACCCAACGAAAATGCAAAAGGGAAGTCCCGATGGACTCATATGAGAGACGAAGAGAGTTCACATGCAAAGTAACAAAGGAAAGGGATTAGCATCTATTTTCTTCTATATTCAAGTAGATAAATTGATATATCAGTGAAATTATGATAAGAAGTGTAGAATACTTTCATAATAACTAAACCAAACATAAAATTTCCTTCAACTACCAAATAAAATGAGAAAATGAGATGAGCTTGAAGTCAAAATATGCTATATCAACTAATAAAATATTAGCCTAACAATGCATATAACAGGTTGTATATCCTGTGTTATATGCAAAAGGCAGCATTCAAATATATATAAATTTGTTAAAAGGGGCAAAAAGCAGACAAGCTTAGAAAATCAGCAACCTACAAGAGTTGTGCCAAAAAGAGGGACCACAAACAAAAGTAATTAGATGAATGATGAAGGCCATCTTTTGGAATATCAGAATAATAGATTGCAAATGTTAAATAGACATCATAAGTATTTTCTTATAGCTCTTATGCATTTCAATATATGAGACACCTGTGGAGATATAAAAGAAAACTGAACATGTATACAGCTAGCGCAAATATCAATGGAAAGATATGTTTTTTTGTTAAGGAAGGGATAGATGTGGAAGTAATCAGTGATACAGACCAATAAATCACTGAAAAAATATCATTCTTGGAGAATCAGAAGCAAATGATTATCACTATGGTATATGCCAAATGTTCTTAAGGAGAAAGACTTGATTTGTGGAATGACATATATAGTGGTATGATACTAATCTTCCTTGCTTGATTGGTGGAGATTTTAGCTATTGAAGGAGGTCTCATACAGCTTCAGCGCACACAGAGAGAAGGCAACAACGCTGCAGATTTTTTAGCTAACTGGTGTTTTAGTTTTGCAGGCCATTTCATTTGCAACATTACCAAGGAAGGCTAAAGGCATAATTATCTTTTAGACAAACAACAAGTTCCACATATGAAAATCAAAAGACTTAAAAGACAAGCATCAGAAGAAATGAGACGAGACTTATAGTTCAGATACTATAATATTGTTTAACAAAAGAGACAAGCAAGATGGAAAATAAACAATCAACACAACAACAGCTTACAGGCAGTACATTTCAGACCAATTTGGAAAATAAACAATCAGCACAACAACTGCACCTTGTGGCGCGAGGCTGGGGTCTGGCATTGGGATTTGTCCAGCAAGCCCCTGTCCCCTTGAGCTACATGTTCTGTCCTCCCCTTCCCCAACTTGGTGCATACGTCTTAAATTCTAGATATTTCCTTAATATATAATGTAAAATTGATGAAACGATTCATGAGTTGTATTACTAACCTAGTTGCAAAATGATCTTGTAGATATAGCAAAATATATTGTGGATGAAATGTTGACTCTAGAAGGTAATAATAAAATAGACAGACTTTGGTGAATGGTTGAGACATAAACATTTTAGTGTCAAATCAACATAGAGATAACGACACATTGAACATGGGAAAAACCACCATTCTGGTTTGACTGAAACAAGAACAGAATGTCGTTGACATTTTTGTGAGAGCTAATTTCACATTATTGTCGTCAAATCAATAACTTACTAGCTCAGTGACTTTACTATTATATTTTGATGTGGCAAAACTTTTTATGACATAATGAATGTATAAACCCTATTTCATATAGTTAAAGGTGATTGGTAAGCTAAGAAAGGCCAATTAGCAGGAAAATTATGTGGTGAAACCATAGTTTGTAGGCTTTTAACACTTAATATAGTTGAAATATAAGGTTTTACTTAAGATCCACTAGGAAATTTAGGCTCAGAGCAGCTGTATTAGGTGTCTACAATCCCATTGGGCATTCCTATTCTAGTTCTACTATCTATGTTGAATAACAAATTGATTCCCTGTTTGCAGTTAGAGCTCCTCAAATACATATCGAGTATAGGGATAGCATAACTTGCTTTTTCTTCTGGATACATAATAGGAGAAGATGAATTTGGACTTTAAGATACACGAGAAAATTAAATCAACCTAAAGATCAAATATAATTAAACAAGGTTGTAAAGGATCCAAAGTCATGGTGATACACAAATATTAGTTCAACAAAAATTCAAAAAAACACAAACAATGAGAGAAAGAGAACTGACTGAGATTGCGAACAGTGGCATTGACTAAACTTCCCCATTGAACCTGGTCATCAACCTACTGCAAACCACTTTCCTTATCCGGGTTAGGGACCGGCTATTTGAAGCTACGAAGAGGTCAAACTCTTGTTAAATTTGTGAATTCATAATAGATATACAATAGTTGAACACAAAATTTGCCACAATAATGTGAATTTGAAACAATTATCCAAGCATCTGATTGAACTTTCAAACGAGAGAGCAGCAGAACTGCAGATATTCAGAGAGATGAGTTCTTGAGGAAAAAAAAAGAAATCAGAATGCATAAACAAATACTCAAACTTCATCTCAGCTGGCAAATAAGCACTCCAACTTTGAGAGTGGCACATCTAGACACCTCAACTTGGTCTCAATTGACAACTAAACACTCCCAACTCGTCCTCATTGTGTCTTGTGGACACCCGACACATAAATTTTGGAGGTGTGTAGATGATCATGTTGTAAGTTGGAGTGTTCATAGTTGAGGTGTCTAGATATGCATACTCAAAATTATAATGCTTACTTGTTCAAGTATTAAAATGTATTGAACAAATCATAACTGTTCATAATATTCCACTAAACTAAAATTCTTTTGGGACTTTGATCAAACATCTCCACGGCAACAAAATCTAGCCCCCACATTCAACGGAATATTAATATCAATTTTCAAAAACTCTGCCTCTATGAAGCTGCTTGTTGATTGAAATTTCCCATATTAATTTATTTTTTTCAGATTCCATTTGTGCAAAACTCAAAAAGATTGGAAATCCATATTGAAGGGGTGAAAATCATTTGGGTAATTATCAGGATCGAACAATTATCAATTGATACAGAAAGAAAATAGATACAGTCATCTCAATTGAATTCACTAAAATTCATCAATATACAAGAAGGGGTTTGAAGAAAAGCAAAACCATATGTTTCATTACTAACACTAAGCCGTAACAAGAGAAAGAGCTAACACCCATGCCTGATATACCAAATTCCCCATTCCTACGAGTTGATTTTGAGGTAACATAATCAATCAAATCAACTAAACCCCCAACCCTAAGTCAGACGAAAATGGGAAAAAGTACCTGAATACTAGCAGTGGAATACGAAAATGGATTCAAGAAGCATAACAATGCCTCTCCTCATTTGCCAATTTTATTCTTGCCACCTTCATGTTCACCATTGTCTTGCTGCATACACACACAAAAAAACTTGATTTGAGAAATTAAAACCCATCTTCATCGCCTAATTTCAGTGCTACTGTGGAAGAGAATGGTAGTGAAGAGAGAAGAACAGATTAGTATGTGTAACCTTCGTTTCGTTTGGGATGAAAACAAAAATATCAAAATAAGGAAGGCGGTCGTTGTGAACATCAGACAAAAGAGCCGTTAATTGTATTGACATGTGCCATTAGATTTCAAATTATGAATGGCCATGTCAGATTATGGTTAATTCTAATTAAAAACGTAATTAAATTTGGCTACGATTTAAATAAAATCAATTAACAAGTTTCTTAATCTTATTAAAATAAAATAATTATAAATTAAGTAATTCAAAAATATAATCTACTAACTAACTAATAGTAATTTAACAAAATCTTTTCTGAGACGATTTTTTAATATTCATAAAATGTACTAATTAATTATATACATAGTACTGTTGTGTATTTTTTTTTCTCAATTAATTAATTGGTACTATTGTTTTCTACAGGCCAAAATAGTGGAAATAATAGTAAACGCTTTACAATCTTGTACCAAGACAGAGAAGGAGACTGGATGCTTGCTGGAGATGTACCATGGAAGTATGCACTTAATTATTACTCCCTCCGTTTTTTATTTTATATGAGTTACTTTCCATATTCAAAATAAAATTTTCATAGTAAAAAAAAGTATTGGTAGCGTGCCTAATTTGAATCAAGTTTCACTTCATATAGTAACATAATTATTTAGACTCCAAGGTGTTCAAAATTCTACAGATATACACCAAATTTTTTATCACTTCGATAAATCAATCAGTAATGAAAAACTCATACAAATCCAGACATAAAAAATGTTAACTGCAATCATAAGAATTCTTACCGATGTTATTGACAACAACTTAAAGAGTACAGAGTAGAACTTCACAAACAACTTTGTCAAATAAGGTTTGAAGAGATGGTTTCGATATAATGGAAAAATGATCATCGTCATGTGAAAAGATAAACAGTTGAACCACCTTTTCAACGTGGTGATTCCCCAACTCATTACGGAGGTCCTTATAAAGTTTTTTCAGAAAAAACTTGGGGTGCTCCGAGGCGCCAATTCCATGGGCTAATACACAAGAAAAAACGAAATCTTCGTAATTCCTAAAAAAGGCTTATAAATGTGGAAATAAGCGTTAAAAAAGGTGTGTGTATATGTGGTGGTTCCCCAACTCATTACGGAAGTCCCCATAAAGTTTTCTCAAAAAAATAATTTTGGGTGCTCCGAGGCACATCTATATGGGCTAATACACACGAAAAATAGAGGAATTTGCGTAATTCCTAACAAAGGCCTGTAAATGCGGAAATAGGTGTCAAAAAAATAGTGTGAGCATATGTGATGGTTCTCCAACTCATTACGTAGGTCCTCATAAAGTTTTAAAACATCAACATAAAGAAATATAAATTAGAGGGGTTTAGTTATAGTTCAGCGTCTCACCTCTCTTTTTGATCAAATTTTTTTCTCCAATCTCACAACATAATCCTTTGATTTTTAAGCTTGAAAACATTGATCAAAGTGGTAACGTTCTTCTTTTCTTTATTTTGTTAAGGTTTTATTCGCATTTTTCTTCCTGATTAAATTTCTTGTTCTGGGATTATCATCCGACCATGAAATTCGTAACATTGGTGGAGATCCACATCGACAAAAAATAGTCATGAACAGAGGAGAGAATATTAAAGCCTATGAAATTAAACAACTAGAAAGAGTGGAAAATATTTCGAGTCTTGTTTTGAGGTCAGTTTTAATGGAGGAGAAGTTAAATAGGAAGAGGAAGAATATTGTAGCGGTCGGAAACTAAAAATTGAAGGAAATTTTTTATTTTTTTTAAAAAAGAAAAAAGTCGGATGTGACGTTTTTCTAACCTTTCACGTACTAAAAAGAGAGTATAATCACTTGCTAGTCATGTGGCATGGGAGGGGTGTATTTAAGCTTAGTTCATCAAGCTCAGTCGTTTGAAAACGAAAATAATAACGTGTTTTTGTTACTTTTCTCTTTTTAAACTAATGATATTTTTGTGATAATGTAACCAATTATATTTATTCGTCATATTTATATCTATATCTTAAAAAGTATCATTGGATTCACCTTTGACTTTAGATGATAACAATTCAGAAGTAGAAAAAGTAAATAAATGATAAGTTATGATGTGAAACCTCAAAATAATAAATAAAAAAAATACGATATTTTTTTAAAAAAAAGAAGAAGAAGAAAAACCAGAGCCTTGGTCCCGTTTAACCCTTTGTGTGTATAATTTCTAGATATAAAGAAGGGAAAATACATTAAAAAAAACCCTGAACTTGGCACGAAAACTTACTTTAGTACTTAAAACCAGTATGCTTTTTGTTCCTTCTGCCATTGTCAATTATGCTTCCGTTACTTAGCTAGGTTGCACTGGCAACCATATTTGATGGCTAAGTAAAAATAGTTTAACGACTAAACATGTGACCTCCCCTCTGTCCCCTAGACAAAGTATTGTTGAGGATTCATATTACTTGGCTAGTTTTACATTGGCTTCCAGCCTATTGTATCCCTCCTCTTTTACCCGAGCTCACCCAGGCAGAGTAATCCCCCCGTAAACAAAGTAAAATCATAATGTTTGAAACTCTTTCACCAACATGGTTCTTATCATAGAAAAAGTGGATATTTCAGGCGATAGCTCACATTATGTCAGTGTTTATTGATATTGTTTCTTATTTCTTCAAGTTCATGAGCCATGTGCTTACTTGAAATGGTATCTTATTTCGGCAACTATACAATCATGCTGTTCTTGAGGCAGGCTGCAAAAATTCTTGCTAATTTAATTGTAATGGGCTCTTCTTCTATATTGGCAAGGGCTATTGTTCAAGCATATCGTCAAGCATAGTCCAGTAAGTATCTTCTGAATTCATGTTCCTTCTTTTTTGAAAATAACTTTGTACTCAATTAATCTGAGTTGTTCTGTTCTGCTTCATAAGCATTTTGTGTTGGAATTCTTCTTCCTTCTCAGACGATTTTACACTCTTCCAGGCTACTAGTTTAAGAATGGAAGTAGCTACAAATGAAAGACCCTACAAATGATATTATGGACTTGGGTTATGCAACCATTGGGCCTCAGACGTGGGCCTCAGATGTTTGATTGAATCTGTTTTAAACGTCTGGGCTTTAGCATATACACTCTCTTCTAGAACTTAATTAAGGCATCTTTTATTATACAATTTCTGTATTTATCCATTTGTTTGTTAGAGGTAGACCAATTAGAAATAGCCACCTCTATAGTTAGTTAGCAGGATACTTGTATAAATATAGGTAAATTGTACAGAGCAGATCAATCAATTAAAAGAGAATTTTTCAATACAGTCTTTCATTTTCTGCATGGTATCAAAGCAAGGTTAATAGCTCTTCAGTCTTTCTTCTTCCCTTCTCGTTACAGCTTCTGCTTCCTTGCTTGTTTCTCTTTTTCCTCATGGGGGATGCTCAAATATCTTCTGGTAGTGTTACTGAAAGGAGTGAAGGGATTTCTGCAACTAATGCAGTAGATCCCTCACATGCTTTCTACATCCATCCCTCAGACTCTCCTGGGATGAACTTGGTTTCCACCATCTTTGATGGTAGAAGCTATGGTGGCTGGAGAAGAGGGGTTATCATTGCTCTATCAGCCAAGAACAAACTAGGATTCATTGATGGATCCCTAGATGTTCCCACTGATATAAACTTTCAGAAAGCTTGGTCAAGATGCAATGATATGGTGCTATCTTGGCTGCTGAATTCTCTTTCAAAAGAGATTGCTGAATCTGTTTTCTACTCCAAAAGTGCAAAAGTCTTGTGGTCTGACCTGGAAGACAGATTTGGTCAGGCTAGTGGAGCAAAATTATTTCAATTACAGAAAGAGTTAAATGCTGTTGTACAAGGAAATTCTAGTATTTCTACTTATTTCACCAAGATGAAAAGTTTATGGGATGAGCTTGATGCTCTTAACACTTTTTCAGCTTGTTCTTGTGATTGTGTATGTGGTACTAAAGAAAAAATTGTCAAAGCTCATCAGGATGAAAGGCTACTTCAATTTCTCATGGGTCTTAGTGACACCTTCATTGGGGTTAGAAGTAACATTCTATTGTCTTCCCCTCTTCCTACCATTGGTCAAGTTTACTCTCTAGTAGTTCAAGATGAAAAACAGAGAGAAATACATGTTGTTCCTAATTACCCAACAAAGTCTGCCTCCTTTCTTGTTGGAAATTCAGGAACTAGGAGGTTTGATGAATATAAACCTAAGCCAGGGAACTTTTCTAAGAAAAACAATTTCATTTGTAACTATTGCAAGAAGACAGGTCACACTATTGAACAGTGCTATAAGCTTCGTGGATTCCCTGATGATTTTAAGTTCACCAAGAATAAAAAATACCAACAAGGTCATGTTGCTAACAATGTTTTTAGTTCATCTGAGGTTAACAGTCATGGTGTGGAAGGTTCTACAGATCAAACTTCACTCAGTCAGGAGAATGTTGCTCAACTCTTGCAACTATTACAGAAGATGAACCATCAAACTAGCAATACTAGTGAAGGATCTGCTAACATCACTTGTGCAGGTATACCCAATTCTATTGTTTCTCTGTTTACAGTTGGCAATGTTTCATGGATTTTAGACAGTGGAGCTTCTGAGCATATAACATCTAATAGAACTCTTTTCTCTAATCTCAGTCCTTTGCCTCAACCTATTATGGTTACTCTTCCTAATTCACATAGAGTCACTGTAACTCATTCAGGATCTGTGGAACTCTTACCTAAATTAATTCTTCACCATGTCCTCTATATTCAGTCTTTCAAGTGCAATCTTTTGTCTATTCATAAACTGTG
>NW_006239173.1:187443-193170 GCF_000226075.1 Solanum tuberosum
CACTGTTCGCTGTATTTGGCTATTGCAGTAAAGAGAGGATGGGGTCTCTTTCAATTAGATGTAAATAATGCATTTCTACATGGTGACCTCAATGAGGAAGTTTACATGAGATTTCCTACTGGTCTTTCTCCTCATTCCCCTAATCATGTTTGTTTATTAAAGAAGTCTATTTATGGCCTAAAACAGGCCTCTCGACAATGGTATTCAAAACTCACTGCTGCCCTCAATTTCAAAGGATTTAGTCATTCTCTCAATGACTATTCTTTGTTTTTTAAGAAGTCTACTTATTCGATTTCTATAGTTGCAATTTATGTCGATGACATTTTATTGACAGGAGATAATCCAGCCGACTTACAGGAACTCAAGTTATTCTTGGATGCAGAATTTAAGATTAAAGATCTTGGTAATTTACACTTCTTCCTCGGTTTGGAAGTCATTCGGGAACCACATGGTTTAATTCTTTCTCAAAGAAAGTTCATTTTTGAATTATTAACAGAGTTCGATTGTTTGGACCTTACTCCTGTTTCTACACCTCTGGATTCTTCTGTCAAATTAAAGGCCAATGAAGGTATTCCTTTGACGAATCCTACTCTATATCGACACTTACTGGGAAAACTGAATTACCTCTTTCATGAACGAACGAAACACGTCGAAATCAACTGTCATTTCGTTCGTCAGCAGTACCTCGCCGGTCTTATTTCGCTCTCTCATGTTCGATCTTCCTCTCAGCTTGCAGATCTGTTTACAAAATCTCTCACCGGACCTACCCATCACTCTCTTCTTCACAAGTTGGGTGTCTCATCCCCTCCAACTTGAGGGGGGGTGTTGGAATCCTTCTTCCTTCTTCCTTCTCAGACGATTTTACACTCTTCCAGGCTACTAGTTTAAGAATGGAAGTAGCTACAAATGAAAGACCCTACAAATGATATTATGGACTTGGGTTATGCAACCATTGGGCCTCAGACGTGGGCCTCAGATGTTTGATTGAATCTGTTTTAAACGTCTGGGCTTTAGCATATACACTCTCTTCTAGAACTTAATTAAGGCATCTTTTATTATACAATTTCTGTATTTATTCATTGTTTGTAGAGGTAGACCAATTAGAAATAGCCACCTCTATAGTTAGTTAGCAGGATACTTGTATAAATATAGGTAAATTGTACAGAGCAGATCAATCAATTAAAAGAGAATTTTCCAATACAGTCCTTCATTTTCTGCATTTTGGGGCTGTTGGGGTGTTTGGTTTGTTATTTCTTGCCTCCATCCACATCTTGCACACTGTGTACTTACTCCATCCTGATGGCAGATGCCTCGAAGAATGGTGTTGCTCAAGAAGCAGTACAGAATATTAAAAGAGCTAGCAAAACCATGACGGGACAGATTCTTGGTGTGACAGAGGATTCATCATGGGAAGAAATTGTGCAGGTCCGTTTAAATGTTAACCGTTATCTTGTGACACTGTTTTTGTCTTCAATATGACATTAATACGTCGCTTCTCATTTTTCTTGCAGAAGTATGACAACTTGTTTGAGCAAAAGGCTAAAAACGGGAGTTTTTACCTTCATTCAATCAAAGGTACATTGAGCTAAAGAGTGTTTGGAAGAAGTTTACAAACCTAAAGAAACAGAAACAAAATAAGAAAATTAGTGTATATTCTTGCTGCTAATGATTTACCTAGTTAGTTCCTTGGATCTTTGTCGAAAATTTTATATTTTGGTGACAGACGCTGAGGTTTCTGTTCAAGAACTTCAATGTGGTGAGTGTGTTAGACACATCACAAACAACACAACACACTCACACCATTGTAGTAGACATGTGTATAAAGGGATCAATTTCTTGAGTAGCTAACAAGAAAAGAAGTTGAAAAAACTCGATAACATTTTCGCCCATTATTTTAAGTTGTATTCATTATTCAAGCTTCTTATATGGTGATGTTTAAGTCACAGCAGAAATGCTATTTATCTTGCATTATTTTGTTATGTTAAAACATTGTGATGCATAAAATCATTATAGTTAAAAAGCAAGGCAAATGCCTCTTATATTTGTTTGATTTGTAAAGCTTGGTACAAATTTTTGGATCCCTCCCATCCTTTTGTCTTCAGTACGACTTCCCATTATACCCATTTGTTTGATTGGATGAGATCATATAGAAGGATAAATAATGCATTTTTGTTCTCCCACTTATATCGGTTTTGTATCTCGGTTTTGTATCAGATGATGAGTTTACGTAAAACTCTTTTTATTGGCGCTCGGTAAGTAGGCTATTAGATTGATTCGTGCTATCCCCACTTTCCTCTCACGCCAAACAAGATCATAAACAAAGGAGGAAAATAAACTCAGCGCATTTTCTCCTTTTCCTTTTAAAATTGGAGATGTAGAAAAGAGAAGGAACATGATAGCATAAAAGTTTCAAAATTACTAGCTTAATTTTTGTAGGAAACAATATGTATTGTCACAAGGGAGCAAATAGTTTGAAAATACATGTAGAAAATGGCAAAGACGTATTCACTTCAACGGTTTACATCAAACCGATAAATGCACGACATGTGTTTGTACATAAGATCTTCGCTTATCAAATCACTTAATCATGGTAAATTGGTATGATTTAATATAAATACCAGGTGCGAGTAAGTTTTTAGCCGTTAAAACTTAAAGTACCTATGGCATAACCAATAATTATATCACATGTATATTAGAGATCCCAACGACTCAACATTTACATCATCCCTGTACTCCATTTTTTTTAATTCTTTCTTTGCCTTTCTCTTTTTTCCACAAACTAAGTGTATTATCCCGTTTCTTCTTCTTTTTTTCCTCTCTCTCTATATATTTATATATACTAGTCCTGGACACGTGCGTTACACGTGTATTCCTAACAATTAATAAATACTATTAAAATATTAGTATGAGATTCAAAATTAAATTAAAAGAGGAAAAAACTCAAATTGATAATTGGTGTCATATATGTCAAAACAATATCGTAATTGAACTTGAGATGAATGAGTAGAACAATTATATTTTAAAACTAATTATTAAAGTTAAAAAATTGACTCAGACTCTTTCTAAGAATCTCTCCGGCACAACAACGTACAAATAAAAATCTTAACTAATGTATATTAACATTATATTAGATATTAATTTAACATAAATAGAGTAAGTATTTGACTCAAGACTTTAGATGATACATATGTATCGTGATATTAAATTTGTTATAGTCTCATTCAAATTAAAATAAATTCTTATTATCTATAGCTAAATATGTGCCTTTTGGCATAGCTAGTGTAGCATGAAAAAACAAACTTTACATCATCTGGTAACAACATAATAGCATTCTTATACACAAACTTATAAAGATGAGGCTTTAATTTGGGTAAGTACAAATTCAAGAAATAAATTACCATATAAAAAGTGATTTATTCACTTTAAGAGGTGTTTTTACTCTATCAAATAGAGTTTAAATGATCCCCTTCATTTTCAAAACAAAAAAAGAAAAAGTTTCCTTAGTGTTATTCTTTTACTTCGGCCACTATTACTATAGTCGGTAGTTGTACACAATCCACAAATTATATGACGTTTTCTTATGAGGTTTTCTTAATTTATCAAATATTTAATTTATGTGATAGTTCAACAATACATAGTTCAAATATGAATATGAGCAACATCACTTGTGATTACAAATACTTCAAGCCTTAATGCTTGTGTCTTGTCTTTACAAAATTGTAACCTCCACCATATTACAGTCATATGTTAAAGTTATACGGAAATTCAATTAACATATATCTTTATTTGGATGCATGGGATCATTGTCAATTTCGTGATGTACATCTGGGGAAGAAAGTAATAACTACTTGTTATAAAGATCCTTAATAACTATCGACATAAGAATATTAATATGATACATTTAAAACTTGGAGTATTGTAAAATTTTATTGCATCTAAATAAAGGATAAGAACAAATTTAACTGAAAATAAAAGAAGCAGAGAGCCCAAAGAAAATTAAAAGTTGTGGGATAAGATTAGGCTGTGGATATAACGTTAGAAATAATTAGTAAGTTGATTATATCTATAAATATATTTGTTCAAAGTTAAAAATTTTATTTTGATTACTTTGAGTTTCTGAAGATAGAGAGATACTAATCAAGCAGTTGGTCTACTTCATCCAACAATAATATAAAAACCAAATTAGTTTTTGAAAAGTAAATACAAAGTGAGAAAGTGTTACCAATTATGTGGAAGTAATAAGCAAGAAACCTGTAAAAGTATTAATAATTACATAAAAAAAGACAATGAGTTAACCAATCAAACGATAAATGTAATTTCTAATCGAACAAAATCTATATAATTGGTAGGGATTATATTTTGACAAATATATGTATGAAAGTATCATAACAACAAACATTTTCCAAGTCGAAAGCCTCAATTAGAGAATTGCTCAAACAAAAGGCTTTAGGTGGAAAGAAATCAAAAACAAAACATGTCGATAAATTAAGTGACATCCAATGAAATTCAAGAGGAAACGAAAGTAACAAAACAAAAGCAATGACATATTAACAGTGAAATAATAGATCATAATACCTGGAAAAAATGTATATGAGAAGAAGACAAATAGAACAATAAAAAGAAAACAACTTATTTTGGACCTTTATAGAGAGCAATTAAGAATATAATAAATTGTGAGGAAAAATTAATGGTTGGGAAAAGGAAAAGTTAGTACGATGTACATTACCTTTAAAGATCAGTTATATGAATTGAACAGACAACTTTTAGCTATAGAGGTATTACGTTTAACATGAATAGTAAAAAGTAATATTATTTGGAAATTAGAAAGGGCAGAACTTTTACATCAAAAAGGAAAAAAAACAAAAATTGAGGAAACAGATTAATAAGGATGCTTTTAATATCATTATTTAATTAAATATTTCAATCTTTAGGTAATTAAAATATTATTATTTAATTAGATATTTTATTAATTAATATTAACTTATTTAGATATTTTATAATATTTTAAATTAGGATAAGGGTAAAATGGTATTTCAACTTTTAAGTTTGTGACTTCCCACTTTTAGTATAACTAGTCTTCGCTCACGTGCGTTGCACGTGTACCCTATCAATTAATATTGAGATTTTAAAAATGAAACAAGTATAAAATATGTAAATGAGACATAAAGTAGATTTTTTTAAAAAGAAATATACTCGTAAACTTAAAACAATGAAGGGTGATATGTATACTCCAAATTTTGTGAATCAATTGAAACACCAAGTAATTTTACCCTATTATCAAATATAGATATGGGAACCATATAGTTATTCACTGGTCACTTGTATTACATATTTGCATGACTTTTCATTTTTTCATTTTAATTGTTACCATAAAAGTGAGATTAAACCTTATTATTTTAATTGTTACCATAAAAGTGACATTACTACGATGACTTTCTGAAAGTCAACGTCTCTACGATCCTATAGTATGTGTTGACAGTAATAAATACATTTCTTAGAGGATGAAAAAGTCTGTCAAAGGAGATAAAGAAGCGATAAGTACTGAAATTATTTTTTTCCAACAAAAATTGAAATCCCAAGGTAAAAAATAGAAAAGTATCACATAACGTATAAAATTGAGTAATACCTCGAGAATACATTTCAAAATTACTACAAAACTCATCAAAAAATAGACATCAAAAAAACATTCAAGGGTACAACATATTAACAAGACCACACAAAAATAAA
>NW_006239173.1:193440-281955 GCF_000226075.1 Solanum tuberosum
AAGTCCCAAGCCAAAATATAAATTGTTTTTTGATAAAGAAGAATTGATATACACATTTATTAAGGAAAATGGAACTTTTGGTCTTTCCTATTCATTGTAACTGTTTCCCAAAGAATTTGAACCATTGTGTCTAGAGGCATGAATTAAAATAAAATTATTATTTAATATTAAATTAATTATATATTAATATTTTATTTAGTTCAGAGATAAAATAAGGGCAGAATGGTAATTCAACTTTTAAGTTAGGAGCTTCCTACTTATAATAATATATGATAATAAATAATAATAAAAATAAATAATAATAATAATAATATATATGTGTGTGTGTGTGTGTGTGAAATATGATGATAGGCCGTTGAGTCTCCTTAAAAAAAACTAGAACCATACCGCTTTGAACAGAGTCTCCCTCTTTGACTAGTGCTACCTCCGGTGAAAGGAATGAAGATCTTGCATATAGGCAACCAACTGACGTATACAAACTGAAAAAATAAGCAACTAAAAAATATAAGACAGGCCTTTTGCCTTCTTGTTATAACATAAATTTGCAAATAAAAAATAAAAAAAATCAAGAGCTCCGTTTAACATGATTCTCAGGGTCTCACAAGAATGTATGAGAAGAACAGAGGATTCACACATAGTCGGGTCTAACATGATTTTTTTCATTCTCAGGGCTTGAATTCGAGATCTCTGGTTAAAGGCGAAAGGATCTCAATCATCTCACCACAACTCATGTTACTTTTTAGATACAGAATGATATCTAATACTATGTACTAGCCAATTTTAAATTCCTTTTTCATCCCAACTTGTCAAACTCCTACAAGTTGGAACCTTTATCAAAAGTAAGTATGCAATGAGATGGAAAACTATAAAAATGCCTGAAATCTCAAAGAATTGCAGTTCTGAACTGTTTTATTTCTCTTCTTTTCTGGTCATTGATTACAACAATTAGAGAAAACATTACATATTCATGCGTGGTGATGAAACTTACAAGTCAGTAAAAATTAAATGTATGATAATTAGTCAAGATGAATATTCTAAACAACAAATGAGATGAAGTAACAAGTTCAAAAACTGAGAACCTCACCATCTTCATCATTTGGGAAGGTAACACATTTGAAAACTTTGCATTTTGAGCATAATAAGTATCCACCTGTGTGGTAACATCAAGAAAGAACTTATTGGAATTATCTTCCATCGAAAAATAATAGAATGTGAGATGATTACAATTCCTAGAAATTAATGTAAGAAGAAAACACTTACAGCTCTACATGATGGACACCGACGATAAATTTTGTTAGTCTCAGATTTCACATTGGTCTTCTGACCTTTACAAAAATCACAGAGCAGCCACCCAGACATAAGATTCCTGCCTCAACCCTTCAATTACAGACAAATAAAGAGTTTGAAAGCAGCACACAATCTCAGTAAGCAAGAAACGCAGATGTTGGAGGCAAGAGGTAAAGATTCAGTATCTTAAAATGGGGAGCAGATGATATTAATAGAAAATGAAGTATCTCCACTTAGAACGAGGTGGGTTAAACCAATGCAGATCTAAACTATCTACGAAGGGTCATTGTAAAACGGAAAGGAAATACATGAGAAGACAAACTGATCAGGAGAGTAATGACATTTCAGAAATTTTAGACTATAATGAACCAGGTGATCTCATCATGTTAGTCGAGACACCAGCAACACTCATGTTAGCATGGTCCAAATAAAAACACATTACATTATTGTATCAAGATTAAGGAATGAAAGGGGCTGCGTGGAGTATTTTGGTGACGTCCTCCTATCACAGGTTATTAAGAAGAGAGACCAGAGATTTCTATCATCTATCAGTATGGGTTCCCAAGATCCGAGAAATGCATGTTCTTTTCACCTAGTTCGCAGCAAATTAAAGGGACCATCCTTACAGTTGAAGATTTGAAGAAAAGGAAGATAGCATATGTTGCCAGGCTGCAACACGATTGTGGTGGACAGTGTTGTATCTGTTTGGGGAACACTGAACAATGCTAGCTATAGGTTGGGATATGGTGTCTAGCTGGACTTCAGAAGAAGAAAAAGAAGACATAGAGCATAAAATGTGGTTCCTATGTGGGTACTTTAGAAGGAAAAGAAACATGAAAGTTTTTTGTATAGAGTAGGAAATGATTTGTAGGTCCCTTGTCGTTGTTCTTAGTTAACTTTTGGTGCACCCATAAGCTTTCTAACAATATAGCTGACTGGCTGTTCATTTTCAGAGAGTAATATTTTTGTACAGATGTTCTATTTCTTTACGACACTTGTATAAAAGATATGGTCTAATAGAAGCCTACTTCCTAATCAGAGTGAGGCATATGTGACCTAGTATGCATGTCATGTCATACCCACACCATAGTTAGAACATCAGGGTAAATTAATTGTGCAGTAAAAGGTAATTTGAATCGAAATTCAATGCGGAATGCAGAAGTTTCCTCAGTTTCTTCTGTCTCTGTATCTCCGTGGTACAACTTAGAAATAGAAATATTCAACTTAAAGAATAGCTAGGGCAAAGTGAAAACATGATCCAGTAAGATATAACAGATGGGAGTTACACATTCACCAATTATTTTGTACACGAGGCGAGGCAAGCAATGCACAAGGGGAGCTAGAGCCGAGTCAGTTACTGCTAATGAGAATGAAAGAATGCAACTTTGTGATGAAATCTTCTAGCAGTACATGAAAAGTCCATACAATTAGATAAAGTACTTTCTACAATTTTGTAGAGAACTGCAATTATTTAGTAAGCATAACATAATTGGAGTGTAAAACAGATTCTTCATGTATTTACTAGCAACAAAATCACATTTAGGATTAAATGGTGTCTGTTGTGGATGCGTTGGAAGCCCTTAAATTAAGTATTTAATTATATTTTAGTTGCTTTATTTATTATTCTAGAATAGGATTTATGTTTCATAGTTTCATAAGGATTATTAGGTTAAGTTATTGTTATTAGTTTGGAATTAGGATTTAGGTCTCTACTTTCATAAGAATTAGACTTCCTATTGATGTAATAAGACTCTTATTTAAAGGGGCTTTTGATGAATAAACCAGTAAGTCATATTTCAGCAAAAGATTAGAGTTCTCTCTTCCATTGAACCTTAGTTTGAAGAGCTGAAGAGATCAGAGTTCTCTTTTAATGAATTCTAAGGTTCCAGCCTCCCTTTAACAAGTTGATTTATATATTGCCCTGTGAATCGATCCTTCCCTAAAGATTCATAACAGTGTCCCTACTTTCAATACATTAGTGTCAAAATTGAGTCATCCATGAGAGACCTCTCTACGTCTAAACTACTCGCGAAAATCTTGGCAGTGGGATGAACCCAGCAAGTGAGGAAAGCAAGAAGACTCGTAGGGGAGAGGAAATATGATCAGCTCTATCTCCACCAATATAGGAGATTACGGAGCAGCAAAACATGGTAATGTGTATGCTTATTCATGATATCAGAGACCTCAACATGTAGGAGGCATAATCATTCAGAGGTGGATGACAGTGCAGGTGAGCTGCAGGCACATCAGAGTAGGATGAAGTATAATTGTCTAAGGAAATCCCATATCCAAAAAGACCGATTTTTTTATGAATCAACATTGCACTCGAGGCGCCGTGCCCCGAGGCCCCCGTCCCCCGGAACCTCCAGGCACCGTGCCCCGAGGCCCCCGGAACCTCCAGGCACCGTGCCCCGAGGCCCCCGGAACCTCCAGGCACCGTGCCCCGAGGCCCCCGGAACCTCCAGGCACCGTGCCCCGAGGCCCCCGGAACCTCCAGGCACCGTGCCCCGAGGCCCCCGGAACCTCCAGGCACCGTGCCCCGAGGCCCCCGGAACCTCCAGGCACCGTGCCCCGAGGCCCCCGGAACCTCCAGGCACCGTGCCCCGAGGCCCCCGGAACCTCCAGGCACCGTGCCCCGAGGCCCCCGGAACCTCCAGGCACCGTGCCCCGAGGCCCCCGGAACCTCCAGGCACCGTGCCCCGAGGCCCCCGGAACCTCCAGGCACCGTGCCCCGAGGCCCCCGGAACCTCCAGGCACCGTGCCCCGAGGCCCCCGGAACCTCCAGGCACCGTGCCCCGAGGCCCCCGGAACCTCCAGGCACCGTGCCCCGAGGCCCCCGGAACCTCCAGGCACCGTGCCCCGAGGCCCCCGGAACCTCCAGGCACCGTGCCCCGAGGCCCCCGGAACCTCCAGGCACCGTGCCCCGAGGCCCCCGGAACCTCCAGGCACCGTGCCCCGAGGCCCCCGGAACCTCCAGGCACCGTGCCCCGAGGCCCCCGGAACCTCCAGGCACCGTGCCCCGAGGCCCCCGGAACCTCCAGGCACCGTGCCCCGAGGCCCCCGGAACCTCCAGGCACCGTGCCCCGAGGCCCCCGGAACCTCCAGGCACCGTGCCCCGAGGCCCCCGGAACCTCCAGGCACCGTGCCCCGAGGCCCCCGGAACCTCCAGGCACCGTGCCCCGAGGCCCCCGGAACCTCCAGGCACCGTGCCCCGAGGCCCCCGGAACCTCCAGGCACCGTGCCCCGAGGCCCCCGGAACCTCCAGGCACCGTGCCCCGAGGCCCCCGGAACCTCCAGGCACCGTGCCCCGAGGCCCCCGGAACCTCCAGGCACCGTGCCCCGAGGCCCCCGGAACCTCCAGGCACCGTGCCCCGAGGCCCCCGGAACCTCCAGGCACCGTGCCCCGAGGCCCCCGGAACCTCCAGGCACCGTGCCCCGAGGCCCCCGGAACCTCCAGGCACCGTGCCCCGAGGCCCCCGGAACCTCCAGGCACCGTGCCCCGAGGCCCCCGGAACCTCCAGGCACCGTGCCCCGAGGCCCCCGGAACCTCCAGGCACCGTGCCCCGAGGCCCCCGGAACCTCCAGGCACCGTGCCCCGAGGCCCCCGGAACCTCCAGGCACCGTGCCCCGAGGCCCCCGGAACCTCCAGGCACCGTGCCCCGAGGCCCCCGGAACCTCCAGGCACCGTGCCCCGAGGCCCCCGGAACCTCCAGGCACCGTGCCCCGAGGCCCCCGGAACCTCCAGGCACCGTGCCCCGAGGCCCCCGGAACCTCCAGGCACCGTGCCCCGAGGCCCCCGGAACCTCCAGGCACCGTGCCCCGAGGCCCCCGGAACCTCCAGGCACCGTGCCCCGAGGCCCCCGGAACCTCCAGGCACCGTGCCCCGAGGCCCCCGGAACCTCCAGGCACCGTGCCCCGAGGCCCCCGGAACCTCCAGGCACCGTGCCCCGAGGCCCCCGGAACCTCCAGGCACCGTGCCCCGAGGCCCCCGGAACCTCCAGGCACCGTGCCCCGAGGCCCCCGGAACCTCCAGGCACCGTGCCCCGAGGCCCCCGGAACCTCCAGGCACCGTGCCCCGAGGCCCCCGGAACCTCCAGGCACCGTGCCCCGAGGCCCCCGGAACCTCCAGGCACCGTGCCCCGAGGCCCCCGGAACCTCCAGGCACCGTGCCCCGAGGCCCCCGGAACCTCCAGGCACCGTGCCCCGAGGCCCCCGGAACCTCCAGGCACCGTGCCCCGAGGCCCCCGGAACCTCCAGGCACCGTGCCCCGAGGCCCCCGGAACCTCCAGGCACCGTGCCCCGAGGCCCCCGGAACCTCCAGGCACCGTGCCCCGAGGCCCCCGGAACCTCCAGGCACCGTGCCCCGAGGCCCCCGGAACCTCCAGGCACCGTGCCCCGAGGCCCCCGGAACCTCCAGGCACCGTGCCCCGAGGCCCCCGGAACCTCCAGGCACCGTGCCCCGAGGCCCCCGGAACCTCCAGGCACCGTGCCCCGAGGCCCCCGGAACCTCCAGGCACCGTGCCCCGAGGCCCCCGGAACCTCCAGGCACCGTGCCCCGAGGCCCCCGGAACCTCCAGGCACCGTGCCCCGAGGCCCCCGGAACCTCCAGGCACCGTGCCCCGAGGCCCCCGGAACCTCCAGGCACCGTGCCCCGAGGCCCCCGGAACCTCCAGGCACCGTGCCCCGAGGCCCCCGGAACCTCCAGGCACCGTGCCCCGAGGCCCCCGGAACCTCCAGGCACCGTGCCCCGAGGCCCCCGGAACCTCCAGGCACCGTGCCCCGAGGCCCCCGGAACCTCCAGGCACCGTGCCCCGAGGCCCCCGGAACCTCCAGGCACCGTGCCCCGAGGCCCCCGGAACCTCCAGGCACCGTGCCCCGAGGCCCCCGGAACCTCCAGGCACCGTGCCCCGAGGCCCCCGGAACCTCCAGGCACCGTGCCCCGAGGCCCCCGGAACCTCCAGGCACCGTGCCCCGAGGCCCCCGGAACCTCCAGGCACCGTGCCCCGAGGCCCCCGGAACCTCCAGGCACCGTGCCCCGAGGCCCCCGGAACCTCCAGGCACCGTGCCCCGAGGCCCCCGGAACCTCCAGGCACCGTGCCCCGAGGCCCCCGGAACCTCCAGGCACCGTGCCCCGAGGCCCCCGGAACCTCCAGGCACCGTGCCCCGAGGCCCCCGGAACCTCCAGGCACCGTGCCCCGAGGCCCCCGGAACCTCCAGGCACCGTGCCCCGAGGCCCCCGGAACCTCCAGGCACCGTGCCCCGAGGCCCCCGGAACCTCCAGGCACCGTGCCCCGAGGCCCCCGGAACCTCCAGGCACCGTGCCCCGAGGCCCCCGGAACCTCCAGGCACCGTGCCCCGAGGCCCCCGGAACCTCCAGGCACCGTGCCCCGAGGCCCCCGGAACCTCCAGGCACCGTGCCCCGAGGCCCCCGGAACCTCCAGGCACCGTGCCCCGAGGCCCCCGGAACCTCCAGGCACCGTGCCCCGAGGCCCCCGGAACCTCCAGGCACCGTGCCCCGAGGCCCCCGGAACCTCCAGGCACCGTGCCCCGAGGCCCCCGGAACCTCCAGGCACCGTGCCCCGAGGCCCCCGGAACCTCCAGGCACCGTGCCCCGAGGCCCCCGGAACCTCCAGGCACCGTGCCCCGAGGCCCCCGGAACCTCCAGGCACCGTGCCCCGAGGCCCCCGGAACCTCCAGGCACCGTGCCCCGAGGCCCCCGGAACCTCCAGGCACCGTGCCCCGAGGCCCCCGGAACCTCCAGGCACCGTGCCCCGAGGCCCCCGGAACCTCCAGGCACCGTGCCCCGAGGCCCCCGGAACCTCCAGGCACCGTGCCCCGAGGCCCCCGGAACCTCCAGGCACCGTGCCCCGAGGCCCCCGGAACCTCCAGGCACCGTGCCCCGAGGCCCCCGGAACCTCCAGGCACCGTGCCCCGAGGCCCCCGGAACCTCCAGGCACCGTGCCCCGAGGCCCCCGGAACCTCCAGGCACCGTGCCCCGAGGCCCCCGGAACCTCCAGGCACCGTGCCCCGAGGCCCCCGGAACCTCCAGGCACCGTGCCCCGAGGCCCCCGGAACCTCCAGGCACCGTGCCCCGAGGCCCCCGGAACCTCCAGGCACCGTGCCCCGAGGCCCCCGGAACCTCCAGGCACCGTGCCCCGAGGCCCCCGGAACCTCCAGGCACCGTGCCCCGAGGCCCCCGGAACCTCCAGGCACCGTGCCCCGAGGCCCCCGGAACCTCCAGGCACCGTGCCCCGAGGCCCCCGGAACCTCCAGGCACCGTGCCCCGAGGCCCCCGGAACCTCCAGGCACCGTGCCCCGAGGCCCCCGGAACCTCCAGGCACCGTGCCCCGAGGCCCCCGGAACCTCCAGGCACCGTGCCCCGAGGCCCCCGGAACCTCCAGGCACCGTGCCCCGAGGCCCCCGGAACCTCCAGGCACCGTGCCCCGAGGCCCCCGGAACCTCCAGGCACCGTGCCCCGAGGCCCCCGGAACCTCCAGGCACCGTGCCCCGAGGCCCCCGGAACCTCCAGGCACCGTGCCCCGAGGCCCCCGGAACCTCCAGGCACCGTGCCCCGAGGCCCCCGGAACCTCCAGGCACCGTGCCCCGAGGCCCCCGGAACCTCCAGGCACCGTGCCCCGAGGCCCCCGGAACCTCCAGGCACCGTGCCCCGAGGCCCCCGGAACCTCCAGGCACCGTGCCCCGAGGCCCCCGGAACCTCCAGGCACCGTGCCCCGAGGCCCCCGGAACCTCCAGGCACCGTGCCCCGAGGCCCCCGGAACCTCCAGGCACCGTGCCCCGAGGCCCCCGGAACCTCCAGGCACCGTGCCCCGAGGCCCCCGGAACCTCCAGGCACCGTGCCCCGAGGCCCCCGGAACCTCCAGGCACCGTGCCCCGAGGCCCCCGGAACCTCCAGGCACCGTGCCCCGAGGCCCCCGGAACCTCCAGGCACCGTGCCCCGAGGCCCCCGGAACCTCCAGGCACCGTGCCCCGAGGCCCCCGGAACCTCCAGGCACCGTGCCCCGAGGCCCCCGGAACCTCCAGGCACCGTGCCCCGAGGCCCCCGGAACCTCCAGGCACCGTGCCCCGAGGCCCCCGGAACCTCCAGGCACCGTGCCCCGAGGCCCCCGGAACCTCCAGGCACCGTGCCCCGAGGCCCCCGGAACCTCCAGGCACCGTGCAGAGTTCACATGCAAAGTAAACAACATGGATTAGCATGCTTTTTCTTCTATATTCGGAGGATAAATTGATAAATTAGTGAAATTATGACCAGAAATGTAGACTTTCATAATTGAACCAAACATAAATTTTCGTTCAACTTCCAAATAAAATGAGACAGTGAGATGAGCTTGACTCAAAATATGCTATATCAACTAATAAATTAATGCCTAACAATGCTTGTTTAACAGGTTGTATATCAACCTGTTATATGCAAAAGGCAATATTCAACTATAAAATGCTAATGAATATCATGTGATTTTTTCCCACTATAGTCAAATTAAAACATTACCCAAAATGTTGAAACCTTTTCAGTTTTTAATCCTTTAGTTTTTACTTATTTCTCGTTTCTTGCACTTGCTTTCACTTTGATAATTTTGTATATATAGCAGCAATGTGGTGGCAGAATATGAGTCAATTCTATATTAATAAAAAAAACAGATTTTTAGCCTCTGCATATGTAATATTTGGCATCAAAATTGCAAATGCAAATGCTATATCAAGAACAAATTTAAACAAATAATATAAAAAATCATAGACAACCATAAATAATCTCAAGATGAAAATCTATTGTGTAGAGGCTCTGCAAACAGAGATTTTGGAGACGACTCCTTATTACACCACACATTCTCTTTGGTCATTGAAAAATGAACTACACTAAGTAGATTCGACACACACCCAATGACATTTTTGAAGAGTCCAAGCAACATAAGTTATTCTTTCCTAATTCCTCCATTGATGAGATTAACTCTATGTTATTGTCATGTACTTTTTCTCTCTCTAACTCTAAGGATTAACCTTTCCACTAACATAACAAATAAAGAAAGAAAAGCAGGGAAGAGTAACCTTTGTCCTAGAAGATGGGGCATTTTGTAATGCTTTGCTCAAGATGTCTTCGTGTATATTTCTGATTAAGGAAATGATAAGGAGCAGTTGAACATCAAAATGACCATAAGCTGAAATATAAAATTACACGTAAAATCGAGCAAGAGCCAACATCAAACAGATGAGGAAAGTTCAAAACAAAGCACAAAAGATAAGTTAATGACATAGGAAAACACCAAGAAAAGGTTGATGAAGTTTAAAAAGTCTCACTGAAAGATACACGGAGACAGAATTGTAAATCTGGAAATCCTAATCAAAGCTCTAATGATAATGAGTGTGTGTTTACGTAGTCAAAATGTGTTCAGTACCATCGCTACATGGCCTATGTAGTGAAAAAAATATACTTGCAAGATCAAATAAGCTACTACAATATTTTGTTGATAACGTAACAGTGTTTTGCATTCTTCAACCAGATTGAGGTTATATATACCTCATTCTAAGTTGTCTGAAGTGTAGTTTTCTATATCTATTAATAACATAATTTACTACTACTGAAACATAATTAGGAATCAATTGAGGACGCAAAGCAAATAGAGAGCTGAGAAGTTGAAACTTGAAATGAAGAACAGAAATTTAAGTAGCCAGGGAACCTTTTTTCTCATGGCCACCTGATGCTATTACTGAAGACAAAGATTCTATTTGTTTGGGTTGTTTCTAACAGGAACTTTTTGGATGGAAAGGAGTGCAACTAAATACTTCAGAAGACTATCGTCCTCAGTTCGATAACCAGACAGAGGTACTAAGCAGATGCGTACAAACTTAGTTAAGGTGCTACTGTAATGAGTACGCTTCTAACTGATACCTATGCTTGCTTATGTCCAAGTATTGGTATAATACTTGTCA
Source organism: Solanum tuberosum (assembly GCF_000226075.1). Classification (NCBI taxonomy): domain Eukaryota; kingdom Viridiplantae; phylum Streptophyta; class Magnoliopsida; order Solanales; family Solanaceae; genus Solanum; species Solanum tuberosum. Next base: position 203,671 of record NW_006239173.1, read on the forward strand.
TCATTCAGCTATCCAGACACACTCTATGAAACCCTATATGGTAAATTTACCACTCTCATTGCACCTTCCTTATGTGCCTGGTGAATCAGCTTCAACAACTTCAATGTGTCCGAGAAGCTTATGTATTGGTTTAAAATTCCAGTCGGTATGTTTAGCGTTTACAGAGTTTTTGGTGTTAATCCACCAAAATTTGATTGTTGATCTAGTAAGCCTCACTCAACAACATTAAGCAAATGAAGAGAACTCCAAATCAAAGTAAAAGAGAACTCACAGATGGCAAATGCAAAACTATGAGGAAGTGTATATCAAAAACAAAAGCACGAGCAGAAGGCCTACAACAGAGACAACAAAATCCCAACACCTTAATCAAATGGATAGAGGTCAGAGCACACAGGATATTAAGAAGCTCTACTCCCTGTTAGAGATTTGAGTAAATGCCCATTTAGAAGCTCTAATTAACAAGGAAAGAAACAAAAATAGATATACCATCTAATCCATCTAACATCAGATGCTGCTTACTTTTTGAGGCAATGCACTAAGCCCAAAGTCAGAAACTTGTAAAATGATCCAAATACGTACAAGGCACAAATATAAAAACCACGGCCATGTAATGCTTGGCTTAGTCAGGCTCAACGCGAGGGACTGCACCTTGTGGTGCGAGGCTGGGGTCTGGCATTGGGATTTGTCCAGCAAGCCCCTGTCCCCCTGAGCTACATGTTCTGTCCTCCCCTTTCCCAACTTGGCACATACATCTTAAATTCTAGATATTTCCTTGATATATAATGTAAAATTGATGAAACGATTCATGAGTCTTGTATTACTAAGCTAGTTACAAAATGATCTTGTAGATATAGCAAAATATATTGTGGACGAAATCTTGACTCTAGAAGGTAATAATAAAATAGATAGACTTTGGTGAATGGTTGAGACATAAAGATTTTAGTGTCAAATCAACATGGAGATAATGACACATTGAACATGGGAATGATATGTATAGATTCTATATTTGGATAACTGATCATGCCATTCAAATATCTTTCTCTAAGTGAAGAGCATGAAAATTTAAGATTTCAATTGACGATAATGTATGTGAAACCACCATTTTGGTTTGACTGAAACAAGAACTGAAACAGTAACTTTACTATTATATTTTAATGTGGCAAAACTTTTTATGACAATAATGGATGTATAAACCTTATTTCATGTAGTTATAGGTGATTGGTAAGCTAAGAAAGGCCAATTAGAAGGAAATTTATGTGGTGAAACCATAGTTTGTAGGCTTTTAACACTTATTATAGTTGAAATATAAGGTTTTACTTATGATCCACTAGAAAATTTAGGCTCAGAGCTGCTGTATTAGGTGTAACTACAATCCCATTGGGCATTCCTATTCTAGTTCTACTATCTATCTTTAATAACAAATCGATTCCCTGTTTGCAGTTAGAGCTCCTCAAATACATATCGAGTATAGGGATAGCATAACTTGCTTTTTCTTCTGGATACATAATAGGAGAAGATGAATTTGGACCTTAGATACACGAGAAAATTAAATCAACCTAGAGATCAAAAATAATTAAACAAGGTTGTAAAGGATCCAAAGTCATGGTGATACACAAAATATTAGTTCAACAGAAATTTAAAAAAAAAACACAAACAAGGAGAGAAAGAGAAGTGACTGAGATTGCGAACAGTGACATTGACAGTGTATCCACGTTGTAGCAACAACTTGACCAGCCATGAAGCTATGAAACCAGATGCCCCTGTTACACATACTACCTTTCCTTCTCCACTATTCTTACGGTCCATTCCCAGATGTTATTCGAAAACAATACAGAAATGTAATTCTATTTGGCAATAAGGCATATATATACGAGTATTTATGGTCTTGGACTTGGAAGTATTCACCAAGGCATCACTTTATTCATTGATGCTGTTTGTTTCATCTCAATTGAATTCACTAAAATTCATCAATATACAGGAAGAATCTTATGTTTCATTTCTAATTCTAAGCAGTAACAGGAGAGAGAGCTAACACCCATGACTGATATACCAAATTCCCCATTCCTACGAGTTGATTTCGAGGTTACATATAAATTATTCAATCAATCAACTAAACCCCCAACCCTAAGACAGACGAAAATGGGAAAAATTACCTGAATACTAGACGAAAATGGATTCAAGAAGCAAAACAATGTCTCTACTCATTTGCCAATTTTATTCTCGCCGCCATCATCTTCATCGCCTAATTTCAGTGCTACTGTGGAAGAGAAGAGATAACAGACTTGTATGTGTAACCTTCGTTTCGTTTGGGATGAAAACAAAATATCAAAATAAGGCGGTCTTTTTGTGGACATTAGACAAAAGAGCCGTTAATTGTATTGACACGTGGCATTAGATTTCAAATTGCAAGTTGTGTTAAATAAAATAGTTAAGTCAAACTTCTCATATGGTGATGTTTAAGTCACATAAAAAATGCTATTTATCTTGCATTATTTTGTTGTGTTAAAATCATTATAGTTTAGCAAGGCAAATGCCTTTTATATTTGTTTGATTTGTTTTAACGTGGTACACATTTTTGTATCCCTCCCTCGTGAAAAATTCTTTTTATTCACACTCGATAAGTAGGATATTAGATTGAATCGTTTTATCCCCGCTTTTCTCTCACACCAAACAAGATCATACATAACACAAAGGAGGAAAATAAACTCAGTCTATTTTCTCCCTCTCTATTAATAGCGATCATGATACGCTAGTTTTTGCTAATTCATTTACATATGTTTATGTTAAATAATTATAAATATAATTCATGTGCGACTTCATTTATGGCCTTGTTTTGATTATTTTTTAAGTTTGACATGAATCCATTGATTAAAGTTTCAAAAAACTGAAGTAGGATGAAGTTCAAAAGCTCATGAAAAGTATACAATCATCACACCTGGTGGCTTATGAGGAAAATGCTTGAGATATGTGTATTTATGTGAAAATAATTAAATTAATAAAGTGGTGGAAATATATGCAATAAAGTGAAGTTCTTGTGTAATGATAGAAAACGTATGCTATTTACTAGTTTAGTTAATGCTATTAAGGGAGAAAACAAAGTATTGAAAATCACTAATAATGAATAAAATGCATTCCTCAAATGCGATTAAAGAACAATTTGAAAATTTTAAAGATATACCATTCAACATAAAATTTTGAGTCACATATCTCAATATATAATATTATATAACATTATATACTATTTGAATATATAACAAGTGTATAATATCTCTATATATCGATTAAAAAAATGTAAAATTATGAATTCGACGAACTTTTTATGTAAAAATATATTTAAACTACACAAAATCCCACAAAAGCTTACAACAACAATAATTCTACACTATTTTTCCATAAATTTTAGTTAGTATAATCATTTTCAATTATACATTTATTATATGTTTTGTAAACTAAAACTTGATTGTTCTTATATCCATTAAAGTTTCGAAAGACTATGGTAGGATGAAGTTCAAAAGCTCATGAAAAGTATACAATGAGCATACATGGTGGCTTATGAGGAAAATGCTTAAGACTTTATCGCTTTATCACGCAAAAATTTTAACGTATTTGTACTTTTTTATGTTTGACTTGAACAGAACATCGTCTATTTTTCTTGGACTCTTCAAAATTGTTAACATGTGTGTTGAATTTTTCAAAAGTCGTACATTTTTAGAGAATTCAACATGAGTTTTTTGGTCGAACTTTTTGTGGGCATCCGTTACGACCTATTTAATGGCGTGTGTTGGTTCGAAGGGGCATAGGTCATCATTTTCAAGTTCAAACGAGGTTCGGAATGGGAAATAGGAATTTTTTCATTTTTCGTGTGTTATAGTTTAGGGATTATGGGTGATATGTGCATTCGGCGGTTTTTTTGATAATTTTTTTTGTGGGAGTTCGTGACGACCTGTTTAATGGCACGTTTTAGTTCAAAGCCACCTAATTCAATATGTACCAAAAGATATGCTAGTTTATTTATTTATTTTGCCTTCAAGCAAGGTAAACATTGATTACATTATTTATTAGGCAGTTTTTTGGCTAACATTATTGTGGGCGTCCGTGACAACCTATTTAATGGTGTGTTGGTTTAGTAAGACAAACATCATCCCCTCTCACCCTCAATTGGTGATAACCTGAACGAAGATCGATGTTAGAGAAATAACTAGCCCCTTGAAGTTTGTCAAACAAGTCATCAATTCTTGGAAGAGGATAATTGTTCTTAATGGTCACCTTATTCAACTGACGATAATCAATGCACATACAAAGAGATCCATCTTTCTTCCTAACAAACAAAACGGGAGCACCTATGGAGAGATACTCGGTCGGATGAAACCCTTATCCAACAAAGCCTTTAGTTTCTTTTTCAACTGTTTTAACTTCGCCGGAGCCATTCTATAAGGAGGGATGGAAATAGGTTGCGTATTCAGAAGAAGATCAATACCAAAATCTATTTCTCGCTCGGGAGGAACATCGGGGAAAACTTTCAAAAATTCATTAACCACGGGAACCGACTTAAGAGAAGGGGTTTTGGAATCTACATCCCTCACCCTAACAAGATGGTAAAAGCAACCTTTCGAAATCATCCTTCTAGCTGTAAGGTAAGACACAAATTGGCCTCTAGGCATAGAATTTCCCCCCTTCCACTCTAGGATAGGCTCATTCAGGAATTGGAATCTCACCACTCGAGTTCTACAATCAATAGAGGCATAACATGCATGCAACCAATCCATACCAAGAATCACATCAAAGTCTAACATGTCAAGTTCTACCAAGTCAATAAGAGTAACTCTATGGGACAAGGAAACGGGACACCTTCAATAAACCCTCTTAGCCACCATAGACTCACCAATAGGAGTAGAGACCAAAAAAGGTTCTAATAATATATCGGGGAGCATATCAAACTTTATGGCCACATAAGGTGTCACAAAGGACAAAGTAGCACCGGGATCTAACAAGGCATACACATCAAGAAGAAAGAATTTTAACATACCGGTGACTACGTTCGAAGAACTCTCTTGGTCACCTCGGGATTGGAGAGCATAGAAGCGGTCTTGCTTCGAGGCGGGGCGGGTTGCAGGTATATGTGATTTTATATGAGTTCAAACTTAATTTAAACTTTTTATATGTTATAAGTGTGATAAAGCACTATTTATTAAAATAATTTCTTTAAAACTACTAAAATATTCAAGATAGTAATGAAAATGGTTCAATAAAAAATAATACAATTTCTTACATATTTCCCAGTTGACCTCTAAAAAATAATTTTTTAAGTCACTACCTATTAAATTAATACAACTTAGTGAAAAAATGAATTTATTTTTATGAATTATATTTTTTTGTATCAAATTTAACTAGAAAAAAAAATATTTTAAAAAATTATGCGGGGCAGGTTGAAAATGAAAAAAAATGTTATGTAGGGCGGCGTGGGGCGAGGCAGATTAAGAATTTTGCGGGTTAAGCTCACCCCGCCCCACCCTCACCCCGCACCGCCCCATTGCCATCCATGTTAGCCCATGAATATGGCGCCTTGGAGCACCCAAAAATATTTCTGAAAAAACTTTATGGACCTATGTAATGAGTTGGGGAATCACTGCGTATAGTCCCATCATTTTTAAGGCATATTTTTGCATTTACGAGCTAACTTGACGTGGAATCGATCATTTTATTTTATTTATTTATTTGAGAAAAATCGCCAAAATCCCCCCTAATCTATATCAAGATTTCCAACTACACAATTTAAACCTATCACCCCTGAACTGTTTAAAACTGAAATAATTACACCCTTAAAAAGTCACAACCACATTTATGTTGACCTGTGAATTTCACGCGTTTGGCTCGGGAAAATTTGATTAATTTTTTTAATTATTTTTTTTATAATTCTTTCCACTTTCTCCTATAGTCTCCCAATTCCTTCAAATCCCTGAAATAACTTCTTCTCCCAATTCCTTCAAAATCCTAAAGTAACTTCACCATTACTTTAAACACCAAAGTCTACCGAAATTGGATTGTGAGAAACAAAGATGAATAGTTATAGCGGAGTTCGTCAAGCAATATTCGAGTTTTGCTTGTCAAAGAACCTAAAAAAAAACTAAAAAGATTTGTGAATATCGCTACTTCGTCAAGGTTTTGCTTGTTTCGCCAGAGCTTGCTGGTCGGAGAAGTGCAGTCGCAAGATTTTGTTGTTGTAGTCATCAACCTCACTGTGAGTACTAAGGTAGATCTTCATAGTGACTATCTCGAAACAAGAGAGAGAATAGAGGAGAGTCTGAGGGGAGAAGGGGTTTTTGCTAGTGGTTTGGGTTTCGACAGAGGCGTCGATAATGGTGGCTATTGGTGTAGCATTTCGCCGGCTAGTCGCACCAGAGAGAGCGGGGACTTGAAAAACAAACTAAAAAAGTGAGAGGGAGGAAAGAGGGAGGACGAACAAAGGCAGTAACGATGCCATTAATGGGGGTCAACTAAGACGAGTACTATCCTCTCGTAGATGATTGATTGAAATTTGAGATTGATAATTAAAAGATCTATAAAATAAATTAACAAAAAAACATTATCATTTAGGAGTTCAATTGAATTTGATGTAAACCCAGTTTGATTGTTTTTTTTCAAATCTGATCCAAATCCCTTTTTTGGGTGATATACATATCATTTTATCTTTAATTGATTTCTAAAAAAAATTTACATGAGAATTTAAAAGTTTGTTTTCAAATCAACAATGGTGAATCCGGTGAAGATGGTGGTGACTAAGACGACTTAGAGATGGTGAATGGTGGAGAAATTTGGTCATTGTTGTTATGGAGAAGAAAGACGATAAATAAGGAAAAAAATATATTTGAAATACCCTCACTTTGCAAGCTAAGCATTCAGGGAGGTAATAATTTTAGTTTTAAACACTTCAGGGGTGATAGGACTCTCGTGAAGTTAAAGTGTACAGTTGAAAATCTGAATATAGATTGGGAGGGGCGAGGGAATTTTTTTCTATTCATTTTAGTAATGAAAACATTTTATTGAGCTATATGCTTACAAAATTAGATGATCTGATTCAAAGTAGAGAGTCATTGCTACATTATAGAGAAATGTCTTAATCTTATAATTAGGTGCCACAACCTAATTCAGGTTAATTGCAAAAATAGAGTTTGAAATTGAAAAAATTCCACCGTTATGCATTCTATAGTAAGAAATAGTGTCTCGATAAATTTCATGAAGTTTGAGGGCCAATAAAAGCAATTATTCATTTTTTTATTCGATATCCAATAATCATATTGAAGTCTGATGAATTCGATTTTGCATCGTGTGGGGCCCATTCGTGTAAGTGCTCTCTATCAGCGATTTTTTTATACCATAATAGAGAGAACTTCCCTTGAATGGGCTAAATATTGGATACGAAACATGAGAACAAAAAAATGAATAATTACATTTAAAGTTACTGACGCTCGAACTTCACAAATTTTATCTTCATGTAATTAGTCAAAATCTAATTTATTTATTTTACTTTTATCAAGTCAAAAGTAAAATTGCAATCATTAAGCTGCAACTAAATGCTGACTTTGTACTTAATTTGATTTATGACAAGGTAGCTTATAAAAAAAAAGTATCTACGAAAGTAATTAAAAAGTGAGAAATATATATATACTAGATTTGGTCTGCTCGTGCTAGCACGGGCCGTGGATTTTCGGTCACGAAAATTGTAAGTATTTGAAAAAAAAAAGTTTTAAAAGTGAAAAATAATAATTAAAAATTAGAGTTGTATCCGGCCATACTTATAAGTTGAGATGTCAAAAAGGGTCGGCCTAGCCCACCCGACCCAAGCCTCGCTGGCCAAAGAATTTGATGGGTTAGGGCGGGACGACCCTTCATTTATGAGGGACTGAAAATACTCAACCCCACCCAACCCTAGAAGTGCCGAGGGCTGGGGCGGGCTAGCCCTTCTTTTTTAGTTTTTCATTTTTTTTCTTTCAAACTTAAAATTCTATAACATCAAGAAAATGAGAAAATTTTCAAATCAAATATGGCAAACAATGGTGTTTTTTCACTAACACTAGCAAAAAATTTAGTGTGATTAGCATGTATCTATGATACTAGATACGCGAAATACATGTATCTATGTGATGCATCCCAAATATGCGAGTGAGATAAGAGAGTGACGAGCGAGACGAGAGGGAGGCTAGGGTTCGAGATTTGCCTATGTTTCCTAGATACATGTGAATCCACTCGGATAGTGTATGTAGAACAAATTAACCTAATTTTGAGTCCATGTATTTCGAGATATATGTATCTAGTGTGATGCATCCCAAATATACGAGCGAGATAAGAGAGTGGCGAGCGAGACGAGAGGGAGGCGAGGGTGCGAGATTTGTCTATGTTTCCTAGATACATGTGAATTTACTTGGATAGTGTATGTACAACAAATTAACCTAATTTTGAGTTCATGTATCCCGAGATACATGTATCTAGATGTAGCAAAATCTGGTAAGATTTGTAATATTACAACATGAAATGCATTTAAGTGATTAGCTCATATACTAGGAGATTGTTGTAAGTTGCCCTTAAATAAATAGTTTGGCCTATGGGTCGACCCCGACCCTGCCTCGATCAAGCCTCAAGGGTCAAGGACTTATATGAGTTGGGCTTATAAGCCCTAGTATTAAATGAGTTTGAAAAATCATATCTCAACCCTACCCCAATAAGAGGTTGGGTTGGGCCGGCCCATGGGCTAAACCCATTTTGATGGCTCTACTTATAAGTTGTTTTGTGATTTTTTGTGAGAATTAGGAGTGAAGAGACACGAAACCAGCTTTTTTTATATTTTTCAAATTCATGAAAATCAAGTTCAAAATTCAACTTCAAGTTGAATTTAATTATTGATATTTTGAATTTTAATTCAATAGGTAGAGCTGTCAAAATGGGTTTGGCCTGCTAGGCCGGCCCAACCCAACCCTTGAATTAAATGGGGTTGGGCTCAATTTTTTCAGCCCATTTAGGAACGAGGCTTTTTAGCCCATAGGGCCAACCCGCAAGCCTCAGAGGCCAGCCCGCGGGCTGTGAATTTTAAAAATATTTATTATATATATTTTAAGTAGTGTTTTACTTATTAAGATTTTGTCAATAAATATTTTTAAAGTATCAATATAAAGTCAAGACTATATTTTTTACATATCTTTTACACTTTAGGGTCATTAGTCCACTAAATTTTCTTATTAGCTCAAGTCCATTACTCCATCATAACTATGAATCTTTGACCTTTTTCACATTTGTTTTTATGCCTAATTTTTCACTTCTCCTTTATTGTCTTGTTTATGAAAATAGTGATCATGTAATGTTTTTTTGCTCGGATGAATCTTATGAATGTTGTATCTTGGCTATTATGTATTTGTTTTGTAAATATTCACTGAAGTATGTGTAATTCATGAATGAATTTATGTATGTATTGATGTCGTGTTCATCGGACATCAACGTTCGTATCCTTTCTAAGAGGAAAATGTTGTCCGTTTTTTGGTTGAAGGGCCAACCCGTCCCAACCCGTAGCCCGCTTAGGGCTGGATTGGACTGCTATTTTATAGGCCCTTTAATTAAAAGGATGTCTGTCCCAACCCATTTAACTCTCTAGCCCGTTAGAATTGGATTGTGTTGAGTTGGGTCAACCCATTTTGACAGCTCTATCAATAGGAAGGAAATATTCAACTTCAAGATAGTGTGCAATATAAGACCATTTGAACTTTAAGATGATCAGCCTTCTTAACTCAAAATTGAGTAAATTGGACTAAATTCAGCATAAGAAATGATGAACTTATTTTGTATTTTAGTTCACTCCAAATTGTGAATCTAACTACCTATAATAGCTAGCTAAATTATATGATTAAATTTCCACCAAACATGCTAATTTTGTCTGTTTCAGACTTTTTACATCTTTCCTTATTTTAAATCATGTAAGGAGATAATCAATTTTAATTTCTTAGGTCATTTACTCATCACAGTAGAAAGGGAGCATGCTTCACATTAATCATTTGTTTTTTTTGAATATTCATGTGGTGTCTTAAACCTAATAATCCGATTAATTTCAATGTACGCTTTGTGTAAAACTTATTTAAAGAGGAAGTGTTCTCAATCAATAATATTTTCAATCTTAAAATTCTTATTTCAAACTTCTGATCAAGGATGGAGAGATCAAAGATGTAATGATCCATCTCACTATGTCCCTTACGGATCATTTGGTTGTTTGTTAGAGTTATGCAATATGAATAATTATTTACATATTACCTTTTACAACTTCGTTATAGTGATAATGTTTGTTTGTAAATTTCATGTTTGCTATATGCATGATATTAATGATTATCATAAAGTATTGTACAATATCTGAGTATGAATATAATGTTATAGAAAGGTAATTGTCTTAAAAAAAATATTGTTATAATGGATGTCACTGACATTATATGTAGGTAGAATGTTGTTATTGAAATATAAAAAAATATCTATGAAAATTTGATTTTGGAGAAAATCAAGCTGTCAGAGAGAAATATTATTATAACGAGTGACATGTTATAATGAGTTTTGATTGTATAACTTAATATCTAATGGGTATGTTGAATTTTATACAAAGCAACTAAAAAGCTACTCCTTGCATTTCTATTTGTTTGTCATACTTTACTTTTTATTCTATTTTTTTAAAAGAATGATTTTTTTTTCAACACTTTAATTCTAATTTTCTACGTGACATATTTAAGATTACAAGATTAAAAAATATTTTAGTACATTCAACATATTTTTAGTTTATGTCTACAAAATTTAAAAGTCTTCTTTATTTTCTTAAACATCATTCCAAGTCAAAAACCAACCAAACTAATTGAGACAAAGAAAGTAGTAAACATGATATAAGCTATACTAGTTTTCCTTCACAAGAGACAATTCAGTCTATGTATATTTGATATACATCGTATTCAACATTATATATAGGATGTATAACTAATTAAACATAACAAATCATGAATTAATAATACTTCTCTATATATCTAAATAAAACTTTAACTTTAAATTAATCTAATTTTATATTATACTTTTATATCGTATGTTCAATGGGGCCTTTTTTTGTGAGTATACACGGTTGGTAAGCAATAAAATAGAGGAAAAAGAACCGAAAGAAAACGGTTTTTCCAATGGTACAACATGTAAAGAAAAAAGAGTTGTCCCACTTGCAATTCCAAACATGTCAAATAACAAGTACACAACACTTGAAGAGCAAATAAACAAAGTACAGAATCGATTTGAAGCAAAACTAATTAAAGGTATTCCATTTTTCAAAAAGGAAAAAAATTGAAGACCAAATTATGTCGGTTGGTAGCCGGTAAGAGTTCTACAGGTATTAATAATATATATGAATTAGTTATAAGAGAATTTATGTACTCCTTCTGTCCCATTTTATGTGAGGTAATTTGGCTCGATGCGGAGTTTAAAAAAGAAAGAAAGATTTTTAAAACTTGTGGTCCAAAATGAATTATAGAAATTTGTGTGACTGTAAATCATTTCATTAAAGGTAAAATACATATTTTATAGTCAAATTGTTACTTAATATAAAAATATGTCATTCTTTTCGGGACTGATTAAAAAGGAAAGTAAGTCACATAAATTGGGACAGAGGGAGTATTAATTATGAAAGCATTAGTTATACATGTTTTGACATAAAATAATGCTTCATCCGTTTAAAAAAAATGAACTAGTTTGATTTGACATAAAGTTTAAAAAAATAAATAAAAAATTCAATTTTATCGTCATAAATTAAAGTTATGTCAAATGTTACAATCCTAAACATGTCACGTCGAATACTGAAATTAAAATACTGTAAGGGGTCATTCTTTTTTATAAAAACGAAGGAGTAATACACAGATTCTATCGTAACTTATACTACATGTATTGAGTATGTGGGTTTTTAAATTTGTCAACCAAACATCGTACTAATTTATACATGAATAATTTATCTTTTATCTACCTACCAAATATTATATATAAATAATTTGTTTCTTATCGAACTGCGAATCAAGTCACTGGATAAATAAAGGACATGTCAAAAACCACCTGAAAAGGTTCATGTAGAATGGAATAAATCAATACAACATTGTTCTCTTCTCATCTTCTTGTGAATGTGGTCCGAACCATGTTCTCCCTTCAAATTCTTCTTTGCGACTTTTTATAATCGCAATTGATTACTATAGGGTTCAGAGTTCAGGGTTCAGGAGTAGAACCTTGTGTACCAGTTTGACTTTCATTTCCAAATTATAATAAGAGGCTTAGTATCAAAATATAATTTTGATCATACTACTCGATCTCATCATGTCATCTTCAGAAGAAGTTGGAGGAGGAGGAGGAGGAGGACGGAGACGTCAACGTAGAGGTGGAGGAAATAATGGTGTTTGGCCGGAGCCATTCTTGGAGGCATTGGCTACACAAATGGCTATTAATGCTTCTAGTTCCATTAATCGTCTTGCTGCTGCTCAAGCACTCTCAAATCTTTTTCAGGTACACATACCTTGAATCGCGCTAGTAATATCTAATCCTCGTTTTCCCTGTCTGGTGTGGTCTTCCATTGTCCATATGATATTTTTAGAATTTAATATATTATCGATATAATAATAATAATAATAATTATAGCTACTCCATATAATTGTATACTTAATAAGTTGTATATAACATGACATGAATTACTAGTATTTATATTACACATGAATTCAGAATTTAAAATTTATCTAAATCGATATCGAATATTGTAACTCGGCCCTTGAGTTGTGAATTAAGCTAAGGTACATTATTATGAAATTAATAATGGGGTTTTGAGTAATGGGTCAGGCGTAATCATGTATGTTTGTATTAGAGATAATATAATGATTTTGTAAGATAATGAGTATTATATAGTTTGGTCAAATGGAACCCGTGATCAATAAATAAATATATAGGTGTAGGTATAGATTATAGATTATAGTATAGTATATAAAAAATATTAGAGATAAAATTGCATTAAATAATATTTCTGAAAAAGTATGATCAGTGCATATAAATGAAATGTTGAAAGTAACCTGTTATGACTGGCATTAGGATGACGAATTTTAGCAGCAGAAAAAAAGTCTTTTGAGGAACTCTATTAGCTAGCTGTACTTGTACATCAGAAACTACGCTGTCTAATTAGCCCACCAACATATATCTCTCTTCTTTCTCTTTTTTTTTCCATCCGCATATTGTATTTATATTGGAATCTGACTAAATTTAAATTTACATTGGGAAGTTTCATATCGAAGGGTAAAACACTATCTAACAAAGGTGATTTTGTACCAAGTGGACTCGAACCCAAAATGAATATTTATCACTCCACCACAATTCTTGTTGGTCAAAAACATATATCTCTTATTGCTTCATCGACTCCCTAAAATATCATTCCCTTAGTCTCAATTTACGTGATACCATTTGACTTGACACAAAATTAAAAAATAAAATAAAAATGACTTTTAAAATTTATGATTTAAAACGTTATTTGATCATTTATCTGACTATAAATCATATCATTATGAATAAATACATAATTTTTAAGTTTAATTATATATTTGCAAGGAACCCTATTTTCAATAATAAAAAGATGACAGTATTTTTAAGACAGATATATCACATAAATTAGAATAAAAGAAATACTATTATATTTATATTGAATTTTAAAAAAATAATACATAACATAAATTCACATCTAATAAAATTATTTGATAATAATCGGTCGCTAAAAAGAATGAGACACAAACTTTGTTGTCTAAGGCGACCAACGTATATTCCTATTTTTTAAATAGTGATGATATACTCTTCTTGCTCAATTTATGTGTTTTTATTTGGATTTCAAATTTTACATATTTAAAAACTAGTACATCAAAAGTAATAAGTCACGATAATCAACAATTCAAAATATTTAAAAAATATATAAAAAAATGAATATCAATAAATAAATTGAAATGAAAATTTTTTTACGTTCGCAAATCGATATTTCAAAAGAGTCTTGACCTAAGGTTTGTCTATTCTTTGGACAGTCGTTTTCTAGGATTTTGTTGCATCTATGCCAAAAAAGTTCTTTTGGTTAAAATTTGAATTCCTTTCCTTTTCATTGCATGATCCTTTTTAAGCTCTAGATATTAGAAATCCCCACAACTTTTTTGACTGAACTTTCTAAAGATATACATAATATATATATATATATATATATATCACTCCATTATTAAATGCACTTTTTTTTATTTGCCCATATATAACACTAGCTTGTACTCCTATATATTACTCTAAAAAGATGTCGAAGGAGACCGTTGAGTCCTCCTTTTTATTGACATCATTACTAATAAGTACAAATTTAACTTTGTATACTTGGTTAAAGGCGTGGATTAAAAATATTTATATGTAATTAACTAAATATGTGACTTGTCTTTTTCGGTAATATAGATACATGTGATAAGATGAGATATTTTACGATAAATTTATATTATTAATCAAATTAGTAATCTTAGATATCCCATCTTATCCAATATAAAACTTGAGATTATTTTATCTCACCTTTCAAATAGAATAATCTCGAAATAATTTAAACTCCATATGAAACAGGCTGATGATATATATGGCTTTTCATGAGTATTATCCATTGGGTAATATCATATGTTTTCTGGGTATTATTCTCTATTTGGTAGGTAGCTTAAGGGGAAAAATAAATAATAGAGGTTACTTTTTTTCAGAATTTACCTACCAAATCTAAGCATTATATAGGGAAACATACGTAAATATAACATAATGAAGAAAATATTTATCATTTATAGTAATAATTTTTTTTTCACTTGATCATCTTTAATATATTTATAATATAGTTTTAATGCATATTATAGAGAACAATTTATAAATCACATATAATACAAATTTTATTGATGGATAATACATTTTTTAAACATTTTAATATAATGTGTTAATTTCTTACCGAACAAGCATAATACATTTAAAAACAATTATAAATATTACATACATAATTCACTTTTAATATATATTGCAGATTTAACATAGTATTGCTATAAATGATAATAAATATAAATTATTGCTAAAATCAGTAATTATTTATTAAAATGTATTGTATACTCTTGATTCATTTTGTAATTATGATAGAGTAATTATTTGAGTATTTTGTTTTTTTTGTGAATAATAGGGCATTAATTGTTTATTGGTTGGTTTCCAATGAAAACTGTTACTATCAGATCTGTTTTTCATATGTAGTATGGCATAGTATGAATTGAAATGAAGAGCTTGTTACAGATTCTTTATTTGTATACTTGTCAGTACAGCTAATTAACAATATATAATAATAATAATAATAATTCTCTGTGATAAACTTGTATAGCACAAGTAAATTAAAGGTCCCTTTTATTTAATAGGAAAGAGTTGCTCGAATAATAAAGATCCTGAATTTTTAGAAAATGAAGTCCCTTTTTATTGTATTTTGAAGGGTTAAATCATTTGATATTCAGAATTCCTAAATTTGATTTGATTGATTCAAACTCATACAATATACTTAATTAAGGATTAAGGGATTGATATCCATTATTTTAAAAAAAAACTCGAAATAACATATGTCTTCATTTTATTTATCGTCAGTCATGTCAATGTCAAGTGTAATATACATACTTTGACAGTTTGAATTGTAGTTAAACAAGTGTTAAACTGATTCACTTGAGCCCTAATACATGTCTACAAGTGTTTAATAGGTACACGACTTAATTGAAATATACACGTAAAGAATCATGTTAACTTCAAGTGTATTTATATTTATTCCGACTATATATTAAGTGAAATTAATTTATTAAAAAAGGCAAGCATGTCTTGCGCATTCCTTGTGTCATGTGTAAAATAAGTCTTTCCAGTTGTCAATTTCTGCCCCCTCTTCCTCCAACCTTATCCATATATGATACAGTAATAATTATAACAATAATACTAGAATAAATACTTGTATATCTTATAATATCCTTTCACTATTAAAAATTACTACACTATTTTTATTGAAATTTCTTAGAAAAAATAATAATAATATTTTCATACGAAATATTAGAAAGCTTTTCAATATTTCAATAAGTATGTATGTTTCAAATGGAATATATATTTTATAACACAAATTTCTTATTAATAATAAATATATCCTCTTTCTTTAACAAGAAACATGATCTTCTTTCTCCTTGTCAAAATAGTACAATTACTTTTCTTTCATATTATAGGCCTGATTAATTTCAATTTGTAAAAGATAAATTGATAATTAAACATATATATTAACTTTCTTTATCAAAAGCTTATCTGTAGTTATAGTTCTATTCTTAGAATTCTTAATTTTTAATTAAGAGTAAAGAGACTTTAACTAAATTCAAGTAAGGATAAATCTATCATTGAAGTTCCAGGATCATAGAACTCAATAATTTTTGTTTAAGTTTCTTATTTGTTTTTAAAATATATAAAGTATATATTACTAAAAATAATAAATTTAAAATTTTGAATTGCCAGTGATGGGAGTTGAGTGTATTTTAAAAGCTGAAGGAGTGTGGAGAGACAGTAACCTTTTCTTGGAAATGAAAGAGAAAAAAAGGAGATGTGTCTATTCATCTTATATCATGAATATATATATATATTTTGTAGTATTAGTATTTTCAAAAATTATTTAGACATAAAATTGTCAGAAGTTTGAAATTCAGAAAACTTCAAAAACTGTTTTTTTTGGTTGAAAAATACAAAAACTTTCGTATTGATGATTAATGAGATTACTGAATTCCTTGTATGATTCAGACATTTTTCCTTCCTTAGAGCTAGTTAGATTGAGTTAGTCGCAAATTCTAATTTTACATCGCAAAAATCTAATTTTACATGGTAATAGAGCATGATTCATCTCACTCAATATTGAGCTTTCGAACTTAAAATTATCCACGCACTAAGAGCTCGTTTGGACAGACTTAAAAAGGTAGCTTTTAAGTCGAAAATAAAAAATCAAACTGAAATGACTTTTAAGTCAAAAAATAAAAGGTAGTGGAGACCTAATTTTGGTTTTTGACTTATTTTAAGCCATTTTTTACCTTATCATACACTTTTCAACTTATTTTAAATTATTTTTTATATTTATCAAACACTTTCAAAAGTAAAAAATTGACCTAAAAGTAGGTTTAATAAACTTTTAAGTCAATTCAAACACCATCTAAATAATACGCATTAGGCGTGAGGTAGGGTGTTGAAAGAATGACAAAAAGTGTTAGTGAGATGACAAAACTTGAACAGTCTTTTTCCTTAGAGCTAACTTTTGAGTTATGAATTAAACTCAAAACTTAATGAAATTATTTAAAGTCACACAAATATTTATAACTTATTTTAAATCAAAAATCTTAAAAATCTTTTTTTCTTTCTGAAATTTTGTATTAAATCAAACTAATTAACTCATATAAATTGAAACTGAGAAAGTATTTAATTTCACAATACTTATCACTGACATGAGAGGTGATGGAGTTGTTATCTTCTTGGTTTCTTCCTCCTTGATATTGATAGTAGCTAGGTATGATGAGTACCTAATTACTAGTAATAAATAGCCTACTATTTTCCTACTCTTTTTTATCTTCTGACTATCACTGCATGCCTTTCCTTTTATTCTAATCATGCAATAAGTTTACAACTATTTTTCTTCTTACAAGATACCTTTTCTTCAAATAGCACTCATTTTTTATATTCCTTTTCTTCCAATTAAAAGGAATGACAGTTCAATATTACTACAAAATAACTAACTGTAAATTAGACTTCTTATAAGTTTTAATTACTCGCTCCATTTTAAGAAAAAATGATTTTTTTTAATTTTATAAAATATTATAATTTCAGTTTTTTTCACGTTGCATGTTTCAAATAACAAGATTAAAAAATATTTTGATACATTTGACATAACTTTAATTTAGAATGAGCAGATTGAAAAGATTTATTTACCTTTTAAAATTTCGTGTCAAGTTGAACTAGGTCATTCTTTTTAAAATAAACGAAATAATATTGTTTTGATTACACACATGGTATGGGCATATCACGTGAAGGAATATATCGTTTCCCATGTGTTGGGGCGTGCCTGCCATGAGGGGCTGTTTTGTACTTTCCCTAACCTTCTTCTAAGCTAATATGTTTCGTTTTAGTTTACGTAATGTAGTTTGATTTGATCTAAAGTTTAATAAAGATAGACTTTTGAAATTGTGATTTAGAATAAGTTATACATATTTTACATTTATGTTTTTCAATTTTAGATGTGCACAAGTACACTTAAATTTATACGAAGTTAAATAAATAGACACACATGTCCTACGTAGCATCTTACATGATAATTTATGTCCTCCGTGTATTGTGCTACATAAGATTCATGTGTCTACTTGTTCAACATTTTCAAATTTTAAATGTTTACTTGTGTACACTAAAAGTTTGAGGGCATAAATGTAAAACGAGACCAAATTAAAAGGCACATTTATGTATTATATCATTTATGTGACTCTAAATTAAATGTTTTCACTAAAGTATATTCAACAATTTGAATTTAAATTATTACTATTAGATATATAAATATATCGTTCTTTTTAAAACTGACTAAAAAATGGATCATATAATTTGAGCCAAAAGTGTACGATATTTAATTTGAGTAATGAATTTATTGACATTTTAAACTTATAAACTTCAAATATATGAAATTCTCCTCTAGTTTCACTTCTTCAAACAGTGGCATTACCTATCTAAAATTCTGACTACGCCATTATTACTTCCACAAATATTAACCTTATCTTAACTTGAGACATGATTTATCTCAACATGAATTAGCATCATGTCTTTTTCTAGCTGTGACCCTGCATGCATGCATGCCTCTCTGCTTGAAAACGCTTGGATTTTGAAAACAAATTTTGGTTAAATTCTTTTTAATAATTTGAGATGGACATGCCATTAGCTACACTTTTTAGACTTCTCATTGTGTTGGTGTAGGTGCAATATATAGCTGATATTGATCTATACCTAGCTTTGTTATAGGTGACAAGTGCCAATTAATTAGTATGTACTCTCTCCTTCCATATTTACTTGTTCACTATATTAAATACAGATATTTAATTTTATTTATTCAACTTAGAAAATCAAAAGACAATTTATTATTTTATGCCTATTCTATGTTCATTAGAAAGTACTATTTACTTGAATGATATAATAAAACTAATATTTTGTTTATTGCTTAGGTATATATGTTTCACTATGTATTAGTTTATGTATGAAATGAAACAAAATATGGTAAAGAGAAGCCATGAAATACTTTTCATTATGTTTTAATTTATGTATCGTATTCGTACGTACTTTTTAAAATTGTAACAAAAATATTCCTCTGTCCCAATTTATATGATACATTTCATTTTTCAAAAGTCAAACATTTTAAGTTTGACATGGAGTTTGCGCATGAAATCTTCAACTTTTTGAATTAAATTTTATATATTTGTAAACTACGTAAAAAATATTGTAAGTCACAATAATTAACAATTCAAAATATTTAAAAGATATATAAAAAATTACCACCAAAGATAGAATTATTTGAATCTTGAAATTCGAAATAGAGGGAGTAGTTTATACAAGTTTAAACATCATAAACTTCAAAAGTTGTCTGACTTTTTTTAGTAAGGTATCATAAAATATTGTTACATTACGTATTATTTCATAACGTATTCTAATTTTGGTACACAATATTTTCCAGGTTTGTTCAACATGGAGAGCAGTGTCCCGGTCCGATCTTCTATGGCAAAACTTGAGCAACCGTATATGGAACCGCCGCCATCTTCTCCGTCCAACATGGCACGACGAATACGTATATTGGCACCGTACTTCCAATAATTTTCGTCACCGTAGATACGTATACCGTACTCTCCATTTTGTACCAGCAAACAACAACGACGATAACAACGATGGTCTCTCTTGTCGGCGTATCGCGGTATCCGATCGCCATTTAGCTGCCGGATTCTCCGATGGATCGGTTCAATTGTTTCATCTACCATCTAGGGCTCATTTGTCTACGTATCATCCGCAACAACGTGACCGGCTCGGCCGGTATTCTAGGGCTATTTCGGGAATTATTTTGTCGGATGAGAAACTTGTGTTTGCGTCATTGGATGGTGATATACATGTGGTGGTGATCGGTAGGGCGGATGCTGATCCGCCCCGCCGTGCACATTTAGGAGATGTGGTGAATGACGGCGCTTTGGTGGATTTCACCGGTCGTGACCGGTGGTGGGTTGGCCTTTATGCAGGTGATTTTTTTCATAACTTGCCTTGCTATGTTATTCCCTCCGTTTCACAAAGAATGACTTGGTTTGACTTGGCACGGAATTTAAATAAATAAAAAAGACTTTTGAATCTTGTGGTCCTAAATTAAAGTTATGTCAAATGTACAAAATTGCCCTTAATCTTGTGGTCTTAAACATGCCACGTGGAAAGCAAAAAGTAAAATGTTACCAAAAAAGGAAAGAGGTCATTCTTTTTTAAACTGACTAAAAAGGAAAGAAGGTCATTCTTTGTGAAACGGAAGGAGTATTTTTTTATCGTAATTTAACTTGACATAAAATTTAATAAATTGGACTAATAATGAAATAGTGTCTTATGTACGTCAGTTGCTAACAGTTGATTTTTGAATGTATTCAAATTAGAAAGGTTAATTGATTATTTATTATAAAATATTTAAAATGGAGTCGTTAGAGATAAACAGGTCAAATATATTGACCAACTAACTAATTACGAAAGAATGTCGGTTATTATGATGCCAAAAGTGTAACATAATAATTTGCTTTTGAGATTGGACGGGAAGATTTCTTAAAGGAGGCTTAATTTTTCCTTGACCAATGTTTTCTTTTTAGGAAAAAACAAAACAACAAAAGTATTTTAGTTTTTACTAATCCCACCACGCTATCTAGTTTGACTTCACATGGAGTTTAAGGAAGAAAAAACACCTTTAATATTTGTATTCTAAAATAGGTGATATATGTTTGTATGACTATAATTTCATTAGGGATAAAATGAGTATTGTAAGGTTGAATTGTTACTAATTATAGAAATATATTATTTATTTGAGATTGACTAAAAGAAAAGTAAATCGTATAAATTGGGACGAAGTATAATATATTGTGGGCCTTGAATAAAAATGATAAATTATCTATAATTTTTAAAGAACAAGTGAAAATAGATGTACAGTGAATAACTAAAAATGGGTGGAGGAATAGTTTAAGTAAAATAACCTTCTATTTATAGGAGATTTGTCTTTGTACTCTTAGAAAATAAGCTTTCTCAACCCGGCTTTTATAGTATTGGGGTCTAAGGATGAGTAAAAAAATTAAATTAAAGAAAATTAATATCTATGTAGGTGTCGCGTAGGAGTTACGTAGGATAATATATGGGGTTATATGGAACTTAATTAATAGTTCGAAAGGTAAATATGAACTCAACGTTGGATGGTAGAAGCAAATATAACAAAAAAATATAACGAAGATAAATATAACAATTTTCTAAGAGTAGAAAGTAAAATATGACCATTTTCCCATCCATCAAAGCAGAACTTTGAAGTTTATTAACTTTTTGAATGTAATTTAGTCAGCGTCTAACGTTAAATTAGTTGGGCTGAATTACTATAAAGAATAATTACCAATATTAATTTCTCATCATTACTCTACCATGATGATAATTGCTAAAATCAATTAGGATTTTCATAAATTACGATAATTTGTAGCGTGATCCAATTTTTATTATGTTTACTAAATTAAAATGTCTCCTTTACATTGGACAAATATTTCAGGTGTACCGGGTCGGGCATTTCACGTATGGAATAGTGAAACGGAGCAACTAATCTTCGCCGAAGGCGATTTAACCGATCCCGAGGCAGTAACCGGTTGGCACCTCCTAACCGAGTTAACCGACCTTGTGGGCCAGGTCCATGTCACATCCCGCGACACTGCTGTGGCATGTACCGGCCCACGACTCGTTGTTATAGACTTACATAACCAAGGGTTGATCCTCCAAGAAAGATCCTTCCAACAAGAGCTCATTGTAGGATCTTTCGACGCCACGAGCGACTCGCTCGTGGCGGTGGACGGACGGGGTGTTGCCACCGTCCGTCGGACTGAGGATTTGGATGAATCGTGTAGGTTTAACGTGCGAGGCACGTCGCGACGGGGGGTGGTTGGAAGCATGAATAGTAGTGGATATGGTGTAATGTGTGTGGGAGAGGTTATTAGGGTTTGGGAAGTAGAAAATGGAGTGTATCTTTATAGTTTAAGGGGAAGAATAGGGGAAGTAAATGCCATGCATGCAAATGAAAGGCATATAGTTGCTTGTTCTAGTGATGGTACAATTCATTTGTGGGATTTTGGGGCTCAATAATTAATTAATATGGGGATTAATTAATATTAATTAGGACATTGGAGTTTCCTAATTGGTAAAGTAGAAAACAATTAAACAAGGCTAATTAGGGTTTAATTAAGGACTTGTCTTTTTATGTAGGAATTAAACAATGATATGTAGGACTTGTTTCCTCTTTGTTTTTTGGCCATTTATGTCATGTTCATGTTTTAGCTTTTCAAAATTATTATAGATTAATTGTATCATTCAGTTTTTTTTCTTTCTTTACCCTCCCTAGGAGCTCCCACCCCTTTTGTTCCCTTGGTGACTCGAACTCGCAACCTTCGGGTTGGAAGTAAGGGGTGCTTACCATCCGAGCAACTCCCTCTCGTCTTAAAACTATAAGTTTCAAAAGTTATATAAACGAATAAATATTTTGACATATTTAAGATCATAGGTTTCTAATTTATTTTTTTCTATGTGAAGTAAAATTATGAAAACAAAGTGAAGTGGAGTCATGAGTAGTATATAATTAATATGTTGAATGTCAATTAAAAATGATAATTATACCTATGCTACAAACAGCCCGTGCAAAAATCACTGAACCCCAGGCATTTTCATTTGGCTGGCCCAAATAAGAGTTAAATTAGTGAGTTTGCAATATGTAATTATCTTATACTATCATGTTATACCAATTAAGAGTTTGTTTAGATGGGATTATAGTTTTCAATGTATAAGTTAGAATTGTTGACTTATTTTTTGTCTTTTAAACTTCAAAATAAGTGCTTAAGAGTACTTTTTATGTTACCCTAACAACTTATAAGCTTCTTCATCTGCCAAAAAAATAAAAAATAAAGAAAATAGAAAAACAATCAGAATACAACAATAACATAGCTAATGTAATCTCACAAGTGGCTAGAATCTGAAGAGAGTAAGATGTACACAAACTTTACCCCTACCTTTGTGGGGTACGTAGAGGTTTCCAGAGCCCCTCAGCTCAAAAGATCGAAGTGTAATAAAAGCCAAGACAAACAAGAAAATAACGACAACAAAAATATAGCAAGATAAACAAATCAAACGAAGTAAGAAGTAAAATTGAAGAGTAGGGTATATTATTAGTCATTAGCAAAATATAGCCCAGGATGTAACACAACAAGAAGAATAAAACATGAGTATTTTCTTAACAAAATAGACAAGCTAGCTATACAACAATTGCTGACAGCAGTTCCAAGTTGTCCATAATTTTTGCATTCTTGATGAGCTGAAACAGCAAGTAGATCAATTCCTATAAAACTAAATGAATATCAATTGTCCCCCTTTGTGAGGAAATTAGAGATTTCCTCCATTTCATAGTACTCCTCAAGAAGATCTCACATACAATCAATCATCACCAGATAGATCTCCCCAACGAACGTTGTGCTTTGCAGCTAGATAATGTGCTCCCACTGGCCCCCTACTTCCGTATGGATAAAGCTCTGGTGCAATCTTCTTCTCTTCCAGCTCCTTCAGCAACGGTGTAAATAGAGCCCATGCAGCATCAAGTTCATCGCTTCTTATGAACAATCTTCGCTCTCCTTCTATTGCATCTAACAAAAGCCGCTCATATGCATCTGGTATTTCACCTCGATACCTTCACAAAAAACGACCCATAGAAGTCAATGTAAATGTTTATCATGATCGTGTTAATCATAAATTAGTCAGTCAGATAAGTCATCCATCATACATAACGTTAGTAAGCGAGGTAGATTAAATTCTTAATCCTGGCAATTCTTCTATAAACTAATAATGTCCACTGTCCATGCTTTCTAATTTACATAAGGAGAAGTGTCAGCTTCATAGTTCTTAAATATCCCAGTGAAAGAACAGCGAGAAACATGTTATTAATAATATTCCTCTGGCTCTATATCAGATAATGCGGTGAAAATTATATTTGTGGTGCTACACCAGATGTATGTCATCCATTCCTGAAAGCATCCTAGCCGTAGAACAAACAAGGGCAATGGTGAACTACAAGAAAACTTTTGCTGTCATAGGGTGTATTCGGTACGAAGGAAAACGTTTTCTTGGGAAAAAAAGTTGGTTTCTCACTTATTTTCTAGGGCTCAGCTAAGTACGCAAGAAAACACTATACCAAAAACATTTATATAAAATCTAGCAAAACAGGGGTGGGAAGTGGGGTTCGGGAGTGGCGCAGGGTGGGATGATCAAGGGGTGGGAGTTAGGATCTTGGAAAGGAGACAATGAACTTGGAATATCATTTATGGAACTTGTTTTCTCTACTTCTATTAGGGAAGTCATTTTTCTTATTTTTAAGGAACTTGTTTTCTAGAGAAAATGTTTTGAAACCAAACATGGAAAAATCCATTACCGAACACACCCATAAACTGTTACTAACTCTAGTTCAGCAGGAGTCTCTTACTTTGCTTTATAAAGAAGATTAAGGTCACTCCGGTCAAGTCTCATCCCAAGACCAGGGACCTTGTTGTTAATTTTCAGATATATGGCTTCATCAGGTTGTAGGCGCAGAACTAGCTCATTGGTTGCTTTATCCATGTCAGTTCCAAAGTTCCTTTTGTACAAATTTCCGGGAACATGTCTGAACTGGACCCTGATCTCTGCCCTGCAGTTTTAGTATAACAAAATCTCCAATCATTTTATGTGCAATCAGGATATATACCTGAAAATATCATTATGGAGAAAACGACAATCCACCAACCTCTTCGTATGGAGAGCTTTTCCTGCTTTCATGAGGAAAGGAACCCCGTCCCAACGTGCATTATCAATGAAGAGTGCAGCAGCAGAAAATGTTGGAGTGATACTGCCATTTGGCACAGTTGGATCATCTGTGTAAGCTGGATATGATTTAGCACCATTGCTATGACCCTTATACTGTCCAAGAACAACATCTTCAAGTTGCAATGGCCTCATTGACCTTAAAACTTTAACCTGAATCACATAGACAGACTCGAATTATGGACCATGTTTTAATATATTTTCTCTATTTTTAATCATATTGTCTTGGAGGATTTAAGTAATGCAGGATTTATGAGAATAATTTGTGGCATAAATGTGCATACCTTCTCATTTCTGATGTCCTCAGCATCCAAGCTGACAGGTGTTTCCATAGCAAACAATGCTAATATTTGAAGGAGATGATTTTGCATAATATCACGGATGATGCCGTAGTGGTCAAAGTACCTGAGACAAAAGAGCAGCAAGTTTGAGATCCAACTCCAACAGAATACTACTTTTTAAGTATCAGCGGCAGAGTAATGAGCCTCACCCTCCTCGTCCCTCGGTACCAAAATCTTCGGAAAATATAAATTGGACATTGCGGATGTAGTTTCTGGACCAAAGAGGCTCAAAGACAAGATTCGAGAACCGAAGAACTGAGAGATTCTCAACAAGTTCCTTTCCCAAGTAATGGTCAATTCTGAGAAGAAAAAAAAAACTAGCATAAGAAAACTTCAACCCATGTTATATCCACAAGGTAACTGGCAAAGAAATGCAGTTAATCTAACCGGAAAATTTGCTCCTCAGTTAGGTACTTCTTTAGGGATCTGGTCAGCTCACTAGATGATTCTAAA
This sequence comes from Solanum tuberosum, assembly GCF_000226075.1. Lineage (NCBI taxonomy): Eukaryota > Viridiplantae > Streptophyta > Magnoliopsida > Solanales > Solanaceae > Solanum > Solanum tuberosum. The sequence continues at coordinate 229,686 of NW_006239173.1, forward strand.
TCACGACCAAATGGTTTCTCAACAATGACCCTTGTCCACCCACTTGTTGAAGAAGCTTTAAGACTTGCACATCGCACCACATCCACGAATATATTTGGAGGTATTGATAAGTAAAACAACCTATTAGAAACCCTACAACCCTAGAATGTAATCATATGATCAGCACTCACAATTAGCTTTTTATCATTCATCAGTAACAGTTTAGGATTATTAAGTAAAGAACAGTAAAATGTGGCATAAACTGCATCAAACAGAGACTAACTTTTACCCCTCAAACCCCAAAGAAACGATAAGTATAACATGTATACTTGGGGTTCTTTTTTTTTGGTCTATCATTTCATCTAAATTAAGAAGCTAGGTAGTTGTTCATAAAATTATAATTAGACAAATACATTATCCTGCCAAACTTTTAAGATTTACAGTCCATAATGAAGTATAAGTAACACATAACCAGCTCTTCGCTTCTCTATGTATGCTTCAAGAGAAGTGCGTACATGTAATGACATAATGTGCAAAAGCTATGAACAACGAATTCTTAAGTACACCATCACAACAGTAAACAAAGTGAGAGAATTCTTATTTATCATCTTACATATGCAAATGGTGTAACTTTTACTAATAGTTGATTAGCACATTGAACTAAGAGAAGTTGTGTAAGTTCCCCTGTAACTCTCTTGTCACTTCTTTAGATGGAAAAACTAATAGGAGTCTCATTCTGGGAAATTCTGGATTCTTCAGCTTAAAAGTATTGTAGGGGTTAATCAAAGTAGGATCAGTCAACCAAGGAAAGTAAGGTCTGAATTTCTTATGTCGTACATATGTAGGTATATTATATGCATATTTCCCTAGTAAGGATTTTTACATATTTCCCATAGTTCAGACTTTTCCGAAGTTCGAAAAAAAATTCATCCTAGTTTTCCTCCAAAATCAAATTTTGTATTAAGGGAGAGAATGCATCAATTCTTGTCCCAGATGGAGCTTTCACTTGATCCATGTATTTTCAGTCATCTGCAATCTCCTACTTAATTGACTAGCATCAAACCATTAAGAATCCTTCATATAATCATCTTACATTGAGACACTATGTCATCATAAATCTTATTCGGGCTTACGCTATAACATCATTGCAGAGTGATATCTATGTCAACCTGACCATCTTTACCTGAAAGGCTTTTTAACTCAAACTTCACGGCACAAGATAATCTCTCCGAATATCTTGCCAAAAATATTTTAAACATCAGAGAAACCACTAATGTCGCATCATGCCTATAATATGTTCCATCTCTTATCTGAGAATTATGTACCTTACTCCTTGGAGCAACAGGAAGTTGCCTTCAAGGTATGAGAAAAATATTAAACTAATAAAGATGATTGGTTACTGATACAGCTAAGAAGATGACATCTAATAAACTGCTATAGTTTCTTGTAGACATGCAAAAATGGACTGCAGACAGTGTACAGGCTTCCACATAAAGTTATCTCATTAATATTTCCATAACTTTACCACCCCGAGTTTTTGGAAGTTCTTATGAGAAGTGTCACGCATATGCTCATTCAGGTAGATATGTTTCCGTCAATGCTTAGCAATGGGTAGAAATAAGTACAGCACATGCATTACCTCCTTTTCCTTTAATTTGTAATCCAGTTCTGCAAAATCATCCTCAGAATTGTACTGACCCGAATGATAAAAGCATCTTTCCAGAAAATGCTCCATTTTGGCATCGCAATTCTCTCTGCAAATCCTCATTCACATGGATTCCATCAGCTCCAAAACTATAAACATGAAAATATTGCATGTTAAAAGTAATTTCACATAATGACATACCTCTTATCAATTCGACAAGTTAAGGTTGTACTGATCATATTTCTCAGCTCTTCATCACTCAATTTTGTTCGTGAGTAGCCAAAAACTACAAAATTCTGAAATGTACAAACAAAGACACATCATGAGCTACTGCTGAATCTTCCAGGATGGTTAAAATGTGTCTGCAAATTAACCTAAGCTCAAGTTGTTTTTGAGCATGATTAGTAGATAACAATATACAGTTAGAGATATGAAATTTAACCTCAGGCAGACAATCTTCGTAGAAAAGAGCAAATAAAGCTGGAAAAATCTTCTTCTTGGCTAGGTCACCTGAAGCTCCAATAACAGTTATGCTGACAGTGGTATCTCCACTTCCTAACTCTGTCAAAGGCACTTGTACTGGCATTGATTTTGAAGCCGAACATATATACATACACGTCAGATAAAGAGATAGAAGCAGAAAAAGATGTAAAGAACAAACTGCAGTTCGTGGATGGATGTGAACTATCATCTAGAACTAAAATTTCAGTATCATCCATTATAATCTACAATCAAAAAGCAAAAGAACACCTACAAGAGGTTTCAAAAACCTCAAAAAAGATCTTTTACTACAATTCTACAAAGATCATGACTGTTTTTTTTCTCTTTAATTTATGGATCCAATTCAAATGGTAAGGAAGTTAGCTTGTGGGATAATTTAGTACAGTACATAACTCAGTTTGAAATTTGAATACATCCACTAATTTTGAACTAAATTCGAACTGTTTCTATTCCAAGACTAGCACCTTTACCAGCATATCAAGACAAGAATTCCAGCTATGGGTACAGGGCAAGTTAAGTATCAAAAGTAAGTGAACCTACAAAACCATAGTATACCAAATTACACAATCAAATATGATAAGCAATACATCAATCACTTGGAAGACACTTGTAACACCATTAGAAAAGAATGTAAAACTGAGCATGAAAAATGTTAAAGATTACATTTTTTTTCTTCAAATGAAGAACAAACTCACCATCTTGCACAGACACAGCATTAAGTGGAAACCCATTTGAGGAAAAGACTTCAAAATGCTTTCTTGGTTGGATTCTTGAGTAAATTCCAGATACCCAATTGAGGGGTTGGGTTCTAAATGGTAAAAAGTTAAACTTTTTGCAGAAATATGGTGTCCCATTATGGAAAGTTGATGGAGAAGTTGCAGCTGAAGATGAAGAACAAGGGTTCAATCTCAATTGCACACCCATACAGACAGAGAAATGCCTTTTTTCAAGAATGAGTTTTCTTGATGAATTTTTTTAATTTTTTTTTTTTTTAAAAAAAAGATGAGTTTATCTGTTGTTGAGGATATTATTGGATACTGACAGATTCTGTCTATTGAAAATCTTTGATAAATTATCAAGGAAAAAATTGACTGCTGTCCCTTAAGTTTGTTGAAAAGCTAATAAGTGAAGTCCACCTTTTCAAATACCTCATCTTTTATATGAGGTCCATATTTTTCCCTCACAAGTCCATTATTTGTCATTAAATTTTAATAATTCACTCGATCATATGTTAGTTGATCATTTTTCTAAAAGTAATTATTCTATACTTTCTTTGTTCATTTTTACTTGTTTAATTTTGACATTTTACTTGTTCCTTTTTACTTATCATTTTTTATAAAAAGAAAAAATATTTTTTTTAATCTATTATACACTCAATTTATTTAGAGAGTTAATGTTTTTGAAAAAGGTAGAATCAGTGTTTTAAAAGGCAGGGGCGTGAGGCAGAGCGTTTTACTTAGTATAGGGCGAGACGTAAGTCCCGAGACATGGGGTGTAAGCCCTATGGATCTTTAAATTTTTAATATAAAATATAGTATAATAATATAATAACACAAAATTATAAAAATACATCAATAATTTGAAATAATTACAAACATGATTAAGGAAACTCATAGAAAATAAAACTTCTAATATGATTATACAAGTATAAATAATTTAATATCTTAACTTTCTAATAATAAAAGAATAGGAAAATACATAAAATCTCCCCTGAACTTGGCAGCATAACTTACTTTATCACTTTAGCTTTACGGGTAATTATTTACCCCCTAATCTTATTACAAGTGAATTTACTAGTACCTTACATATACAATACCAGTTTCATGCTCATGGGTGAAGTGCACGTGCGCCACCTAAGTGACACCTCGGTGCCACATCGATGACATGCCAGATAATTAAAAAAAAAATATTTTTTTCTTTATTTTTACTTTCCCACATCTTTAAAAAAAATTATTTTCACTCTTTACCCACCCTCTTCATTATTTCATTTGGGTCAATTTCTTAACACCCAAAAATTCACATTGATTGATTCATTTTATTTTTCATTGCTTTGTAATTATTCACATTACTTCCATCAATACTTATAAGTTATATCAATCACCATACTTTTTTTTTCCAACTAGGTGAAACTATCAACTTATATCAACAATGGCGATTTTAAATTTATGCAAAATCGATATGCTAATTTTTTAGATTTGCTGTTACTTTTCTTGTTTCACTTCTTAATGCATATTCAGGTATAGAATAAGTAACGTTTAAAGTTAGTTGAATAATTATTTTTTAAGAAAAATCGAATCTCAAAAGTAAAGAATAAAGAAAATTATGTGGGTCTTGAATGTGATTTTCTATTTTTGTTTAACGAAAAAAATGTATAGGATGTAGAGTTTGATGAAGGAGAAAGAGGATGGGTCGGGGTTGGGATAGGATGCGGTGGGAGTTTGAGGAAGAAGAGACAAGCAGGGGAGGTGGGGTTTTGAGAAAGGGGTAGAGGGGTTTGAAGAAGAAGAAGAATGGGGTAGGTGGGGAATTTTTTTTTTCATTATATATATAATACTAGTGGACCATTATTTTAAAAAAACAAATATTTACTTGCCTTCAACTTTTTTACTTTTTTTTTTGGCCACGTCATCTGTTAAAGTGGTATTAAATTCACAAGAAATAAAATTAGGAGGGTAAATAAACACTTGTGTAGTTTAAGTGCTAAAGTAAGTTATGCTGCCAAGTTCAGAGGGGTTTTTATGTATTTTCTCTATTTTATAATAGGGCAAAGGGTCAAAAATACCCCTCAACTTTGGTTTATTGTTTGACTTTACCCTCGCCGTTAAAATGAAGTTAATTTTACCCCTCCCGTTACTAATTTCACCAAATTTACCCCTCATTAGACGGAATCCCCAAAATTGACCCAAATTTTAAAAAAAAAACCTATTCCCTATTTTAACCCAATGACCCGACCCCATTTAGAATAACCCAATTAACCCTATTTTACCCATTCTCCCAAATTTCCTTTACCCATTTCTGTAGTCTGCTTGGCCATACATACATTTCAAACTACATGCCAAATTCTAACATATTTTAAGAACAAAATTTTTGACAAATATACATGATAAACAAATATGAGCAAAAATCTATGTTCATGTTCTTCAACACCAAAAGTTGACAGATAACGCTTACATAGATAAGCTACCCCTGGGGTTGCTGGACTCGACCTCATTGGCAGCACGAAGAATGGGTGCAATTTCACTTAAAGATGATAGCACTACTTCACTGTCCATCACTGACTCCCCTAAATTACCAGCAGTCTGCGTCCGCAGAATACGCCTCTGTGGCTGCAGATCAGATCCCTTTCTCTGGTAAGCCATTTTTCTTTGAGCCCTCAAAGCTCAATTGCAGCTTCCTCTAACTTTGCCTGTCAAAAAAGATCTTGAAAAGACTATGCTGAGCAGCACAACAACCAACCCTACACAACAAAAAGATAGTGACCCCATCCATAACATAGAAACCCTTAACCATTACTGAAAAAACTGAGAATGAGAACAAAAGCACCTAATTGATTACATATTTTGGCATTCAAGAAACAAGTGAAAAATCAAATTCCAGAAGAAAAGGAAAATCAGTAAACATACAAAACTACCTTACCTACACTTCACTGTTGGTTCTTGATAAACCACAGTAACTCCATAATTCCCCTTTCTCTCAAATACCAAAACAAACCCAAATTTCCAAGAAATCGGCAGAGTAAGAGAAGAAAGACCAAACTCAAGAACCCCAAACAAAAAAATTCCCCTTTTCCTCCTTGATCATAAATCAAACTTCAAGAAATTCTCAAAACTCTTTACTAACTGTAGAATTTGGCATGTAGTTTGAAATGTATGTATGGCCAAGCAGACTACAGAAATGGGTAAAGGAAATTTGGGAGAATGGGTAAAATAGGGTTAACCGGGTTATTCTAAATGGGGTCGGGTCATTGGGTTAAAATAGGAAATAGGGTTTTTTTTAAAAATTCGGGTCAATTTTGGGGATTCCGTCTAATGAGGGGTAAATTTGGTGAAATTAGTAACGGGAGGGGTAAAATTAACTTTATTTTAACGGCGAGGATAAAGTCAAACAATAAACCAAAGTTGAGGGGTGTTTTTTACCCTTTGCCCTTTATAATATGGGCAGACATGATATAGTATGGATTTGGCTCCCCTCCAGTAAGGGATCCGTCCAGTTTCTCAATTACCCCTTTAATATTTTGACATGTGTCATACAAATAATCTAATGGCTCAGATTTATTTGGTTAACTAAAGAGTTTTACCATAGTTAACATTTTTTCCTCACATTACTTTAAAAAAAAAAAAACTTTTCTCCCAATTTCCAAATCTTTCCAGAAGAATTATTAACTTTCTGGTTCAAATTTTTTGTTGTAGTATATGTATATTTAAAAAAAAAATATTGTACCATTATTCATTCAATTTCTTTGCATTACTTACTGCAACTCTTTTCATTCTTCATGTGTTGAAGAATGTACTTCGATGGTTTCTTCTTCATCATATTTAATTTTCCTCTTCCACCATTTCAACATATTCTCTCTCTTTGACTAAGTCTGATATTGAAAATTCTGATATACAAATGTTAAATAATTCAACAAAATAAAGAAAAATGAGTTACAAAAGAGGGATTTCACAGAAGCCAGATTTGAAAAATACCCTCCATTATCCCCCAAATCGTTCCATAAAAGTGACAAAGAAAGAACTTTTTTAATAAAAAATAACATGTGAAAACTGAAACTATTTTTTGAGACGAAAAGGTAAAAATAACTATTGGATTGACTTGAAAATTTTCAATTAAACTTTGTGAGAGAGTAAAGGCATCAATTGGAAAATTATTAATGATAAAAAATAAAATGAATTTAATGTCCCAAATATCAACACTACAAACAAAATCAAGAAATCTATTGCTGATTTGCTGCAAAATGAATTTGAAAAAATAAACTATGGCAGAGAAGAAAAAGATTCTAAGCACAGAAAGAAAGTGAGAGAAATATTAACTATGCTTAAACTCTTTTAGTTAACCAAACAAATCTGAGCCATTAGATTATTCGTATGACACATGTCAAAATATTAAAGGGGTAATGGAGGAATTGGACGGATCCCTTAGACCATCTCCAACCCACCTCTATTTTACTCTCTATTCTTTATATTTAGAGAGTAAAATAGAGAATGGGCTCTCCAACCCCCTCCATATTACTCTCTATCTTCCATTTATAGAGAGGTGAATAGTACTATTTCACTTTTTGATTATTTTAATTTTATTTATATTGTATCATTAATTAAGTCTTTATTATTTGTAATTATTTTTCTATATAACATCTAAAAACATATTATTGACAAAATACTATTTTTATCTGAATTAATAATTTTTTATTTTATTTGTTAAAAAATCACTTTAAATATGTAATTTTAAATTATTTTAATATTATTTATATTATATGAGAATATTAATTAAGTCTTTAATAGTTGAATTATTTTCCAAGTAATATAACATCTAAAAAAAACATATTATTGATAAATATACTATTTTCATGCCGAATTAACAATTTTTCTTTAAAAAAAATTGTCACTTTAATATTTAATTTAATTTAAAATTATAATTATTTTTCACTATGAAGAGTACACAAAATTTAGATGATAATTCAAACAATCTACTTTTATGTTATAGTGATAAATTATTAAACTACACTTTTTAATGAGCATGAAAATACTTTTTGTAATAGTTCAAAATGGAATAGGGGAAGTAAATTAGTACACGAAATAATTGGATACAAGATGAAATTGTTAATTTGAATAATTTTTAGCTACACATAAAAAAAATATGGACACAAAATTACTCATTTTGAACTCCATAATGCATTAATAGAGCATTATGGGAGCAACATAATAGTCTTGAAAGTCGAGTATTTATGTAAAATTTAAAATTAAAGTTTACAATAATGCATTGTTTATTATGTAATTGTATTTCATCAATGATTTCACTTTTAGTTGAATTGTTTGTTAGTATGTAGTATACATATTATTTGTTGTAATTTATGTTATTTAGAAATTTAGAATAAAATATAATTTTATATTTAATGAAAATTTTGAAAAGAACAAAATTTATATTACACGAAGATTATATAGATTATAGGGTAATTATTTGCAAAAAGAAGAAATTATTTATATTATGAAATAAGAAAATAAAAATGAAATAGAAATAATAATATAATATTGAGGAGAGAGAAAAAGATTCATTTTTAGAGAGTAAAATAGAGAATTGGGTTGGAGTTGATTGTCTGAAAAAATAGAGAATTCTATATTTGGAGAGTATAATCTAATCGGAGATGTCCTTACTGGAGGGGAGCCAAGTCCATATAGTATGGGTACTTAAAACTTTGATTCGATCATTTAATTGTTTATTTCTAAAAATACTATTTCATTACCAAATTAAATTAGTTTAGTATTTTACGATATGAAAATCAATAATTATAATTTGTTGAGTTTTGACTTATATAATACTTATGTAATAGAGTTTGGTATAGAGTCTTCTGTGTATAGCCAAGTAGAGTGAAAAGATCCATTAGGGCTACTCTGATTGTTGCAAGTCATTCTTTTCCATGAAACTTTATTGTATTCTCCTCTCAACTTTTTGCATATTGCTTTAATACCTAAACTCATCAGCCTCCATGGTTTCTGTTACTTGCAAGTTCCTCTCTTCAAGCCAATGCCTTGCATAGAGTATTTTCTTCACAATCCAACAAGAAGCTTGATTTGCTATTCCAAAGAATTGTAACTTATTGAAAGGATCTTGATTATTTCGAAAGATTGTGACTTTTCTGAAGAATTATAACTATTTTGATAAGACTCAATAAGCACATGTTCACACTACATTTGTTGGCTATAAATAAAGGTTTCCTTCCATTTTTAAATATAGGTAAGTTAAATATTTAATTACTATAATACCTCCAACTAAAAATACTCAATTTAGTATATTTTTTTTCTTTTTATATTATATTTAAATTTATTTATTTATTTAAAAGTAAATATTTTTTCACATTGAACGGTTGTGATTTTTTCAAAGGAATGTTACTTTCTTGAGTTGTGACTTTTTTGAAAGATTGTAGTTTTTTTTTTTAAGGATAGTAACTTTTCTAATAAGGACATGTTTATACTATCATTCGCTGACCATAAATAAAGGAGTTCCGTGGGCTCAACTTTTTATTCTTTATCTTAATTTAGTATTATTAAATGTTTTTTCTTCTTTATTTTTTTGTGGGTATCTTTTCTCTCTTTTAGACTTTCTTAATTAAATTTTCTATGAAAGTTTGTATTTTTATTTGGGCTAAATTTTTTAGTTCAAATTCTTGAACTTCTAAAGTATTTATTTATTTATTTTTATTTTGTCAAATGAAATTTTTATTGCCACTTAGAAGAAGAGTTGCAAAAGGTTTTTTTTTTTTTGGTTAAATTCAAGAGGAGGGTGGTTATATTTGACCCTTTACAACAAGATGTGAGCTTGGCTAAAATGTCTTTCTACCTACTAAGCAAAATAGAACTAGAAGTGACAAATAAAGTTGAAGATCTAAGGGGCTCATGAGTGAGCATACTTGGTGTCTTCTTTCTGTCTATGAATGTAAGTAGTTGCTATCTATCAATATTTGTTAGGTTCTCTGAAGCAATGTCGAATAATGATGTCATAGTAACTAGTTTTCTCATTTCTTCAATACTCCCTCTGTCCCTTTTTACTTGTCATTTTTGACAAATCAAGAAAAGACGATATATTTTACCTATTACATCCTCAATTTATTTAAAGAGTAAATGTTTTTGAAAAAGATAGAACCTCTTTAATGTAAATTAATTTTGGAATTCTATCAATTAATAGGCATAAAATGGTAAACTCATTATATCAATTATTATTTTCTTAATAGGCGTGTCAAGTAAAAAATAGACACGTAAATGGGGACAGAGGGAATAGTAACTTCAATCCTTCATAGAATTCTCCTTACAGAGTTATATACTATCAGAGAGTCAATTTAACAAATAATCATGTTGAAGACATTATCCAATGCACAACTTAAGACTAGTAACAATGCATCTGTCTCTGCACTATTACTTGTACCTCTACCCATTGGGATGGAATATGCCATGAAGATATCACCTGCACTCACTCCTCCTCCTCCATTATTTTCATTGATATACAATCCATCATAGTTAAGCTTAACAAAGAGTAGATGAGGTTTAATAAGGGGAGGAATTCTATGAATAAATATTTATACTATTTAGTATAGGATACATGTACAATGCACGTGTTTAAGAACTAGTTTCTTACAAACAATTCAAGAGAATGAAAAAAGTTAAACAACTATTAAAAGGAAATTACTCTCTTCGTTTACTCTAACTTGTCACTTATTCCTAAAATAAATTTTCATTATTACTTGTCACTTTTGACATATCAAGAAAAGACAAATAACTTTTTTCATATTTTACCCTTAGCATTAAATACTAATTGTCCAAATCATTTTTCAAAACTTAATACTACTAAACATCAATTAATAGGGATAGTGTGGTAAAATATCTATATCAATAATTATTTTCTTAATGAATGTACCAAATCAAACAATGACAATGACAAGTAAAAATGAACTGAAAAAGTATTTATTAATTAAACTCTCACAATGTTCACAACGTTTTCTTGCTTATAACACTACTACACTAGCTAAGTGGCATTGGCCTGTGCCAACACATGCCTGATTCAATGCTTCCTTATTTGAACAACTCAAACTAAAAATAATTAATTATGATAATTGAAATATATATATAAAATCAAATATCATTTCCTGGTGAAATATAAGAATGCATTAAATCTTTTTTTTCATACTATCATATTTTAATGTCAGTATCTCAAATTATAATTAATGATAATTTTTTCAATAAAAATCTTCTTATATTCTAGAAAAATAAATTATAATTTTTCAGCAAAAATACTCTTATAATCCCTAAAAAAATACTAGTATATATGTATTAGAATTAATATTTAGAAAAGTTCATTACTTATAAAATCATAACATTAGGAATGGAGTAAATTTTATGTATTTAGTAAAATGATACTGAAACTTAATTTAGTATTTTAAAACTTTGAATTAAACTATTTATAAGTTATTACTCATCAATAAGATTTTTAGGAAGAGGAACCAATGTATTGTATTGCAACAAATGACTATCATTTTATTAATTCGAAAGATTCTTTCTCATTATATGACAAGATACACTAATTTTTTTTACATTAAATAATTATGAATTATTTATGTAATTGAATGACTAGTTTTATGTAAATATGCATACCTTATTTCATTAAAAGTTTAAGTCTTATTCGTTAATATGTTTGACATTCCAGCAAACAATATACGGTCTCCTTCATTTATATTTGGCGATAATGTGACCCGTGGAGGACGGACCTAATATTCTATCAATGCGATGGTTTATTGACCACTGTTCCAACTGGAGTTGTTCTATTTATAATCCATCCATCTGGGATGTTGAGTCATTAAATCAAGCAATGAGTCTGAAGTTCCTATCGTTTTTAAGACCTACTTAGTGTGCTTTAATTTACATTCTCTATATAATTTACATTCTCTATATAATTTAAATTCTCGATTTGGTTTACAGGGTATATTCTTTCCTCGGATAGAAATAAATATCTCAGTTCTTCTCCTAAACGTAAGACTCATATTCGTCCAAACCTTAAGTTTGAAGTTGAAAATGTAATAACAATTACTAAAACCTCTGTAGTATACCATTATATAAAGGGAAAATGGGCAAATATACCCCCGAACTTTTGAAAATGGTATGTCAATACCCTCCGTCATTCTTTTCGTCCATTAGTGCTCTCGTTGTCCAATAACTAGTGCACATTTGCCCCTCCCACTAACGAAAAATTAATTTTGTACACGTGGCGCAATCCTACGCCTCAACCCGGATTGACCAAATATTTAACCCAAATTTCAAATACTCGCTTAACCCACCCATTACCCATTTAACTCACCCAATACACCCATTACCCACATTAGAATTTGATGTTCATGTTTGAGAACCCCATGAAATCTCGAACATGTTTTGAAATCTGAATCGAGTTTTTGGGAATGTGGGGTTGAAGATTTGAATTTGTTTTTTTAATTTTAGTTTAAGAAGAAGAAGATTCCAGAAACTTCGTTGCCAGTACTTTGTTTTCATTTGGGAAAGAAACATAAGTTGTATTAGCTCAAAATCCCATTTCCTTTCATGGGTTTCATTTTTTTCTTTGCAGAAATCGAAAATAATTTCGAGGTTTATTGTGTAATTTGATTGGAATTTTTCAAGTTGAAATTTAATGTTCATCTTTGAGAATCCTTAATGTGTTGAATTCTGAATTTGTATCAATGTTTTTGGGATTGTGGGGTTGAACAATGTTCAGATTTGAATGAAAACTACAAATGGAACTTACTTCTTCAAAGAATTGGTGGATCAACTACAAATAGGATCTGAATTCTATATAAATTCAGTCTCTGCTGGAAGTTATCCTTCTTGGAATTGCATCAGACGTATACCACTCAGGCTAAAAGGCGTGACTTTTATGATGATGTTAATTAATTTAATTTGCAGAAACTTTATCCAACGCAAAGTGATTTTGAGTCTCTTCTTCAAGATTTTAGCGTGGCATTTTTTTCTTTGCAGAAATAGTTGCTTTGAATTCTCGATCTCTTTTGTTTAAATCGATGATTGAAAGAGTGTATGTAAAGATAAAAGAAGAAGAAGGAGGGGGTGAGGGGGTGGGGGACGGCAACAACGATGACCACCTTACGAGGAAGAAGAAGAGATAAAGTAAATGGGGCTTTTTCTTTAGGTTTGTAGATAGTTTGTTAAATGGGTAATGGGGTGGGTTAAACGGGTATTTGAAATTTGAGTTAAATATTTGATCAATTCGGATTGAGGCCTAGGATTGTGCCACGTGTACAAAATTAGTCTTCCGTTAGTGGGAGGGGTAAATGTGCTCTAGTTATTATTGAACGGCGAGGGCACTAATGGACGAAAAGTATGATGGAGAGTATTGACATACCATTTTCAAAAGTTCGGGGGTATATTTGCCCATTTTCCCTTTATATAATGGTATACTACAGAGGTTTTAGTAATTGTTATTACATTTTCAACTTCAAACTTAAGGTTTGGACGAATATGAGTCTTACGTTTAGGAGAAGAACTGAGATATTTATTTCTATCCGAGGAAAGAATATACCCTGTAAACCAAATCGAGAATATAAATGTGCATTCAGTATATTTATCAACTTTATATCAGTATATAGTAAGTTGTACATATGGCTGAACAGTGTATACGTTACATTTATACATTGGATACACTTGTGTCTATTTCAGACACCATTAAAAAAGAGAGATTTTTTATAAATAGTTATAGTTTTGACCATAATTATCATTAGTAGTTATAACTGACCTAATTACGATTATAACAACAGTTTGAGAGAAGAGAGACGAGTGAGATTGTGATAGAGAGGAGAAAGGTGAGCGAGATTTTAGAGAGAGAGTAGATACAAGATGATACATACATGTTGATACATACAAGACGTATCACTTGTATTCATTTGTTCTTGTATTGTTTGTGTTCAATATGCATCCGTGTATCCAAAATATCATCCGCTTAAGAAATTTTTGGAGGTTGTGTATTTGTATTTTGATACATATGTGTATACTGATGATACAATTGTGTATTTGTGTATATGTGTTTATGTTTCAAATCAAATAACAGCACAAGGTGATGGAATTTGAACCTGTTTTTAAAGATATTTCTCTTTTATGATTGGGCAGGTTACAAGTGCATAGATATTCAATTTGTATTTTATCTCATTTTATTTTTGATAATGTTTATTTTTTTAGCATAAAATTAGTTTGGGGTGAAACTGATAATAGCGATTGGATGGACGATCTTCTTCTTATTCTTTTTGTGTGTAGTGATTATGGTATTAAAATGTAGGTGATTGGTGGTTGGACGATATTTTTACAATGTATATGTGTACATATAATAGTTGTATCTACACTATTATACATAGTTATATTTTGTATATACACATATATACAATATATACTTGGCCTAATGATGTGTAAAATTATTATATAATGTATATAGATATTGTATAGCAATATATACAAATAAATACACATACATTTTTATACGTTGTTATAAATTTTGATACGCTCATTATACACTGATTATACATTGTATAAATGTGTTTATATTTAAAAATAATAAATTTATATGGCAATGAATCGTTGGAGGTTAATGATGTGTTCCTTACTTTTTATGACTCTTTGGTCTTTCAACTTGTTTTGGCAACTTCACCACTTACCTTTAAGTGAGGGATGAGCCACACCAAGCAAAAAGCGGTAGTGAATTTTGAACTTGTCCATGCTTTATCCAAATCAGCATCAAAACGTGATTGGAAATTAAAGTGAAGCCTTCCTTCTAATTCAAGCCAATTTCGGACTGAAAAAGTATAGATAAAATTTGATTAACACCGTGTTTGGATGGTTGTTATTCATTGTATTATGTTGCATTGTTAGTCAAAATGTAATGTTTGTTTTGATTGTTACTTAAATTCAATTGTATCATATCGTTTAAATTCATAGTTAAGTAACGATGAAAAAATTAATTTTATGTAATGACCAACCTGGTATGATCGCGCCGTTACCTTAATCTTTTCTTCTCATTTTATCTTTACTTATTACTATTTAATAATTCTATTTTATCATTTACCCTACCTTTTCATAGTAACTTTACTCGGTACCCCTACAATTTCTTATAGGTTCATCATTCAAATTATGAATCTGTGACATTATATAGTGACGGAGAATAATACAATCTATTCAAATATTGTATTCATTAAAACAACACAATACAATTTAATACATTATGAAACAATATATAACTACTATCCAAACCAAGTGCAAGAGTTGGAAATGATTAAATTATGAGAGACGGCGATTTTGGATCTGAAATAAAACCATAGTAAATAGTGATGGTGAGGTGGTTTTGATATTTATTTTTTTAGTGAAAAATTAGGTGGAATCAAGAAAGAGTCATACATAATGCAAGTAAAGAAAATAAAGTGAAAGAGGGACGTTGATTTTTTTTAGCAAATTGGTAAAGTATTGTGATATAACAAATGATTAGTAATTTTTTTAGTCTATTTTAGTCACTCTATTTAATTAATATATCCCTTTTATATTTTGTTTTGCACGAATATTTGGTATTAGATAATTTTTAGGTAAAATTACATATACATTTTGCTTCTTCTATTATATGCTTATGCATGGAGAAGTACATATCTGAATTTTTAGCCATTTTAAATATTTTTTTTAGTTAAATATACTTGAGCGTAGTAAAAGAGTGTTAAATAGGTCTGTTGGATTCGTTGTTATTTAAACAAATTGATTTTATTTTTTTTGTTTTTCCATCCGGATTCACACCAGAAAGTCTACAGGGGTAAAACATTAGAACCCAAAACCTTTGATAAAAAAATGAAGAAAGAGTATCTATCACTCCACCACAACCCTTGCAATTGGTTGATGAATTGAGTTTGTTCTTTATGATATATGAAACGTTATACTTCAAATTTAAACTTATTTGGAGTAGATTCGAACATTAAATTTAAAATTCAAAAAATAAATTATTTTTTCTATAAAACAAGTTCAAACACATATACCTAAAATTTGAAATAATTTTTGCATGCACTTCAAACATTAATTAATGACAACTCCAAAAGTAGATATTTGTAGAATCAGAAATTTGGAATAAATATAAAATCTACGTCACATTTCCTACCAAAGTTAGCTTATATTGCATCATAATGTTAGGCGTACGCCGAATTCTACCCTCTTTATTTATTGCAACAAAATAGTTTCGATGTGGACTTTATTGCCCCTTCAAGACTTTACTTTCCTCCCTAATTAATAATTACTTTATGTTACTTTCAATCGATATCGATAATAATATATAAAGGGAAAAGGGTCTGAAAAATATTTTAATTTTGGTCGAAATTGATGTTACGATATCAAATTTTATGGAGGACCTTTTACCCCCTATACTATTTAATAGTGTATTTTAAAGGTATATATGTGCCCACGTGGACACGTTACTATTTATAATGATGCAATATTTATGATGTCCATGTGGGCACATATATACCTTAAATTACACTATTAAATAGTGCAGGGGGGTAAAATGTCCTTTCCAAAGTTCGATATTGTTACAACAATTTCCATCAAAGTTCGGATATATTTCAGACTTTTTCCCCATAAATAAATAAAAACCAAAGAAGAATTAGTTACATACATGAAATAGTTTTCTATTTTAAAATGTAATCATTTTATTGATTCGTTAATATATTTTTTTGGTGTGCTAGACTACTTGATTTATTGAAATTTTGATATTACGATTTCTTTTGTATTTTCAGTTAAAAATTAAGATATTGAGAAGACTATATGTTAAAAGGAGTATTAATCATGGTCTGGATTTTTGCATTTCATATTATATCTTTTTAGAAAGAAAAAAAAAATCTATGGCTTTGATCAATAGGAATATAGAAGTAAAATTTTGTGCTTCTTTTATATTAAAAAAAACTAAAGCATAACGATAGGGTTTAATGTTTTAACATAAGAAACTGCAAAAAAAAAAAAATGATTGCTTATTCCCAAATTAAACAATTGTAATATAGAAAAATAACCAATTGGGGTACTATATAAATGCAGATGGTTTAATAAAAAAAATTACTGCTCCAATTTAAATGCGGATGGTTATTACATATTTTCATTTTATTTGATCCCTATATACAATATAGACGTTGGTTCAATTTATTAATGTACACTTCTACTTCTTTTTTTAAAAAAATGTGTCAGATCAGTAAAAATCAAATAATATGAAACAAAGAGAGCGCTACTGAAATAAATTTGAGGAAAGGAGATGCTTTTAAATGTCGGTTAATTAGCATTAATAATAAATAATGTACACTCAAAAATCAATTCGAAAATATAGTTAGTCGTATTTGGTCGATAACATTGATTGATGCCCCCTTCCCTACGCCCAAATCCATTGATTGATGCCCCCTTCCCTACGCCCAAACCCAACCAATTAATTGTTTGAAACTATTAGTACAACTTTGGTTTTTTTTTTTTTTTTTTTTTTTTTTTTTTTTTTTTTTTTATATTTTTCATTTTCTTAATTCGTCATTCTATTTTTTGTAATATTTTTTTTAATTAATTTTTATGAAAATAATAATAATTTTATATGTTATTAGAATTTTCTATAACAACATTATTCGTCTGATTTTCATTATCATGATAGAAAACATATAATATAATATGGTATGAAATTATGGATTAGTTTCAAATATAACTTGATTGTTATAAAAAAAAGTATTAGTTCTAAAACATAACTGTTATAGTGAATAAGTCAAAGTTCAACTATATTCAAAAATAATTTAACTTAATTTTTTTTTAATATTCTACTCTACATCATAACATACTTTATAGAGTTACAAGAATATTATGTAAGATGTAAGACTATAAAATTTTAAAAATTCTTTTTTTTTTTCAAATGACATGGTAAGTGAAAATACACCTGAAGAAATTGGGAAGTTTCCATTAGAAAAGATTCGAGAAATATTAGAAATGGTCAAAGTATATATATGTAGAAGAAAACAAAGTCTATAGACTTGCAAAAAAAAATTAAAAAAATCAATAGATTTAAGCACTTCCTCCTTTTAAGAAAATTTTAATTAATTATGTATATTACTAAATTACAATGAAAATAAATAAAACAAAAAACTCTTAACTTGTTAAAATAGACAAGTAAATAAAAATATATTTTATTATAGAATATATAGAAGAAAATATATAAATGAAAAGAAGGAAAACATTTAATGGAATTTGTGCGGGCTGCTAAATAGGCCTTGATGACAAAATTAATGTTATTTAATTGAGAAGGTTCGTACGATGCCTTTAGTTGGGTGAAATTTGAATTGTTTTAATTTAATATTTAAAGTCTTTTTAGTTTTATTCAAATTGATCCTTCTACTCTTTTTAATCTTTTGAGTTGTAAGAGTTAATATTTTCCAATTCTACATCTAATTTTCATTCGACAATTGAAAATCGTGTCACATCAAATTGCAAGGAACAAACTATTAAATTAGAAAAATGACAAAAATAAAATAATATCTATAAAGATAGATCCACCATTCCCTTGATACAAATTATTGAAAGCATCACCTTGGCCTACATCTAGATCTTTTTTATTTTTTCACATGATTTTTAGGTATTTCGTTTGAGTTTTCGATTAATTTAAATTCGAGTCGCATAAGAATTCATTAAAAATAAAAGCAATTCCTTAAAAAAATTATTTTAGCGCTCAAATTCGCGATTGATAATTAAAGATAACGGATCAAATTCATCACATCACAATTTTTGATAAAATAAGTGTCCAAAAGTGAAAATGTTTATTGTCTAGTTTCTCAGTATTTAATATTCATATTAGATAATTAGAATCAGCCTAATTCAAATTCACATGTTACAAAATCCATTTCTAAGACCGATATTTTTAATTAAATCTTTTTGAAATTTAAAATTCATATTCGAAACCTCTGAATTAAGCGTGGAGAATATCAATCATATAAACCATATAACCACACCATGATGTAAATGTTACTATCTACAACAAGATAAAATTTGACAAAGAAGGTTCTTAAAAGAACTTAAATAAAGAGTGGTGATGACAGCTAACAAAATGAAGTTCCAAAGTCCAACAATGGTCCTTCCAATTAATATTCTTAAAAATATTAGTTGGACCTACTAAGCTCACCTATTTTCCTCAAACTACCCCTCACCCCTAAACCTCTAAACAGCATCTACCATTAATAAACACAAGGGGTATATTTGGAAAATCAACTTTCAACTCCTTATTGACCTCAAACATGAAACTAGTATATAATCTAAAGTATTTCACCACTCTTTCTCACACACACACACACATTGCAAAAAAAACCCCAAACACTTTTCAA
Source organism: Solanum tuberosum (assembly GCF_000226075.1). Lineage (NCBI taxonomy): Eukaryota > Viridiplantae > Streptophyta > Magnoliopsida > Solanales > Solanaceae > Solanum > Solanum tuberosum. Next base: position 248,921 of record NW_006239173.1, read on the forward strand.
GAAAACTCTACTTTTTATATAAAAAAAAACTTGAACTTTTTTTGTTTTTCATTTTCAAGAAAATGGAAAATATGAGCTTGAATAGCCAAGTCTATTTTCTAAAAAATGCAATGAAAATTCTTCTTCCAGTTTCAGTATTTTCATTGATGTTTTCTCAATCTTATTTATTACTTCCTTTTCTCAACTCATTTAATGAATTTTCTTCTTATTTTTCTATTCAACTTTTCACCTATAGCTCAGAAAGAAACTATATTTTTCTTCTTTGTAATGGAATTCTTGTTTTCATAATCAAGAATTCAGGGCTAATTAGTACTACTAATATTTCTGATAATCATCATCATTATCCCAAAGAATCCAAAATTCAAGAAACAAAGATAGAGTTTCTTGAAAAAGTTGTTGAAATTGGAAAACAAGAAAAAGAAGAAGAAATTGAAACAATGAATCAAGATGATTTGGTTAGTGTTGAAACAATTGATGAGAATGAAGGTTATCAAGAACCGGAAGATAGTAGGCCCTTTCTTCAGAATAATCAATTAGGTTATCATTCTGCGCATTATGTTGAAGTTATTGAAGAATTGGAAGAATTTGAAGAAGAAACATTAGAAGAGTTGCACAAGAAGTGTGATGATTTTATAAAGAGGATTAAGAAAGAGATCAATGGAAAGAATTGATTGATGAAAAAATTAACCAATAAGGGGGTTAGCATCTTGCTATGACATAAAATTAACCATGTATTTACTTACTTTTTAATCACACGATGTTTGATATTCATTTTGAGAGCTTGACTGATTCAAAATCGTGTTGTGTATGATCCATTAGAAAGGAAGTATTGTTTACTTTCTATAGAACTTTTTTCTTATGATCTTCTAATTCGAATAGACTTTTAATTAAGAACGAAGAGATCATTACTAGCGAGCTCAATATTAAGTTGACTTGATTTGTTTCACTTTTTGTTTCCCCCTTGTATGGTATTTTTGTAGTTGAAAATTTCCCATAAAAAGTAAATAAAAGACCTTTAAGGGAAAAGTTCTAGCTATTCATTCAAGCTTTTGTGATGTAATTTTTGCGGAGATAATATTTCATATGTTCATTTAAGTATGATTTTTTTTCTTCTTTGAAGACATTCAATTTTAGTTATTAATCTAAAAGTATTTAACTAAGGTTTTTTTTCTCATAAATTACTCAACTTTGACTTTGAACCCAAAAATCAACTCTAAAAAGTATATTTACAAAGTCACTCAATCTATAATTGATTTTCTCATTAAAATTTGCTAATATGAAATTTTTATTTAAATCAAAATTTTAAGAAATAAAAAGATATTTATTTAAACCATTTTAATGACTCAAACCACTAATAAACACTTGAAAACGTTCTTATATAATTTAGAATCCATAAAATTAAAATTCTGATTTCGCTGTAGAAGCATCATCAGTTCTACTATATAGCAATGCCAACAGGGCCAAGAATTTATTTTTGGCAGCAAATTATAAAGACTTAGGCATGTCCAAATCATTAATCTTAATCGAGGAGGTTAGGCTTTATATACCCTTTCTTACACATGTATTTAGCTATTTTTTACTAATATATAAGATAGGAGTCTACGCCTAACCCCTCACCAAGAAGGTGGCTTTAACCAAAAAATATCTCAAAAATTTATGAAATTATTGCTTGAATTGTAGCTTGTGACTTGTGAGAATTAAACAAAATAAAATAAATGTTAATAAATGAATTGGTTTTTTCTTCTAAATTATAGACAAAGAAGAAGCTCTTTTGAAAGAAAAAAAAAAAGTACACGTGCAACTAGCTGAAATAAAGGATCAATGTCACATTTTAAGTGAATTGAGTCGTTAAAATGATTTAAATATATACTTTTTTGAATTCTTAAATTTTTAGTTTTTAATATAAAATTTATATTAACTAATTTAATGAAAATATCAATTAGATAAATTGAGTAACTTTGTAAATAGAACATTTACAGTTAACTGATTTTTAAATTAAAAAAATAAAATTAAAGGTCAATGATTTTCTTAAAGAAAAGTTCATAGTTAAGTGATTTTCTAAGAGATAAATTCATAGTTGAGTGACCACTGAGATATTATCAAAAAATTTGAGGCTATATTGAAGCAAAAGACCAAAAAAAACATGTTTGACATAAAACAGTGCTATTAGCATTCGTTCAAATAAAAAAATAAAAAAAATAATCTACATAACCAAGTTATTCTTTTTGTTTATTTTATTTCAAAATTTCAAGTTCATAACTCAAACCTCTTTATTTAATTATTAAAAACATTTTTGATCTCATAATTATCAATAAATTATTATTTTAGTCCTTATAATATCAAATTAAGCATATTATTTTAGTCCTTCTGATATGGAAAGATTACCATAATTAGTAATTTGTTCTACCACTTAAATAAGTAACATTGATATTTGTGTTGTTATTCCAATATTGTTACTTCATGTTTGATGATAATAAAGTTTTAAAAGTAATTTAAATTCAACTTTTTTCACCGCAAACACATATTTTAATTAAATTGAACGTTAAAAATATATTGATTCATATATTTTGTGTTGTTATTCCAATATTGTTACTTCATGTTTGATGATAATAAAGTTTTAAAAGTAATTTAAATTTAACTTTTTTTACCGCAAACACATATTTTAATTAAATTAAACATTAAAAATATATTGATTCATATATTTTTGTGTTGTTATTCCAATATTGTTACTCCATGTTTGATGATAATAAAGTTTTAAAAGTAATTTAAATTTAACTTTTTTCACCGCAAACACATATTTTAATTAAATTGAACGTTAAAAATATATTGATTCATATATCGCAAAATTCAAAATCAGGATTGTATGGATCAAAAGTGTTGTTTATCCCTAACGTCCCCAACCATCCCCCACTATTTCTTCCTTATATGTAGAGAAAACAGCCAAATATCCCCTCAATCTATTACGCAATTTTCAATTACACACCAATACTTTAGGGAGATTCTATTACCCCCTTGAAGTATTTTGAACAGAGATATTAACACCCTTAAGTGCTGATATGGCACAGCAAGTGTGTTCACTTTCCTAGAGGCAAGTGTAAGGCAGATAAATAGATCAAAATTAAATGATTTGAAAACTGCCATTTCTTAATTGAATTCTATACAATTAATAAATAAATTTAGTTAATTACAATCACATACACTCTCTCTAACCATTACCAACCTTTAAAAATTAAACCTCTGCAATTGAATTTTGCCATGGCTTCCATGGACAATTACCTATACAATATTTTATTTTTCAATTTTTTTCACTTTTAATCCACAATGAACTTTTTCATGACTAACACCTTCAAATCTTTCCTAAAAATAGACAACATAACCAAAAGAAAGAAAATGATAATCCTTTAATTTCTTTCACCTCAATGGAAAATACTTACAATCCGATATTGAAAAATGATATTACAACTTCTTCTAGAGAAATCTTTTCGATTATAGTAGCAACCCAAATTTCTTGTTAGGAATTGAAAGTGGGTATTAGAATTTGAAATTTGTGAGTTTCTTGATTCGAACTAAAAGTGGGTATCAAAATTTGAAATTTGGCAAGAAAAAAATTCGTCTTCAAATCCATAAAAAAAGCAACTAGAGAACCCAGATGCAGAACTACACAATAATGGCAATAAGATACCATAATAAAAAGATTTCAACATTCATGTTAATTTATTGAATTCAACGATAACAACTAGATTTTGTGCAAATAAATGATCGAAAAGGTAGAGAAAGACGGAGGATGATGGGTGTGATAGAGATGGAGATGGATTGGAGAAGATGAGACATTGGGAACAATGGAGAAAAAATAGAATGATTTAGGAAGATGAATAGAATGGTGGAGAAAAAACGAAAAGCATTAAAATTGATGTATTTTGGTGATGATTTTTATTTTTTTTTAAATTATTCTGAAAAATAGGTGTGTGCATTACACTCAACAAAAAAGATTTGGGGGTAACGTTTTAAGGGTGTCAATATTTGTGTTTAAAATACTCTAGGGGGGTAATAGGACCCCCGTCGAAGTATAAGTGTGTAGTTGAGAATCGGGTAATAGATTGAGGGGGTATTTGGCAGTTTTCTCTTATATGTATTTAGAATTAGAATTTAACATTATTCGTTTATCAAGATTAAAATAAAAATAATTTGATCATAAAATTTCAACAATTTTTTAGAAATATTAAATTTATTATTATTATTATTATTATTATTATTGTTAGTATTATTATTTAATATTAATAAGTGGCTAAAAGCAATACTTTCAAAAAATATTTGTGTTAATTTATTTGTCTTACTTTATTTTTCAATTTGTTATATATTTGATAATTACATAAAAAGGAAATAAATCACAATATTAAAATTAAAACAATTTGTTCATAAAATTTCAACAAATTTGTAGGAATGATAAATTAATTATTATTGAGTATTAAATATCAATAAGTGGTAGAAGCAATACTTTCGAAAATTTCTCTGTGTTAATTTATTTGTCTTACTTCATTTTTTAATTTGTTATATATTTAATAATTATATAAAAATGACTATAAATCAAAATAATTACAATTTAAGATATAAAATAATTTATTTTCTTGGACTCGAATTTTTATTTGTGCCACGTAAATTGAGATTAAGGGAGTAACATATATTATGTGAATAATGCATAAGAAATATTATAAATCATAAAATATCTAAAAGAAATATTTTAATTTTTTTTTTGGTGACTTTGGCAATTCCGCTTGTGCAGCATAAATTGAGAAAAAGAGAGTAATATATATTATGTAAAAATTACGTAGAAGGTACACAAGTTACAATAATTAATAACTTAAAAATCTTTTTTAAAATATAAATTTTTGAATAGCACCAATTTACATTTGTACACATTAATTAAAACAAAAAAGTAACATATGTTGGGCCGTGCTAGCACGGGCGACTTTTATCTATATATTACTATATAAGAAGAGTGAATAAAATTCACTCTTCTTTCGACACGTGGCACCATGGCCCACCTACTTTTATATTTGGTTTTTGAAGATGGCCCACCTATCACAAATATGGCCCACCTACTTTTATACACTCCTCTTTCATTATATTTTAATTTTTTCCTTTTTAAATAGTACTAAAAAATAAATTTAAAATATTACAAATTCAATTAACTCTCAAAATTTAACGCAAATTGTATAATTAAGACGAAGGGAATAACATATATTATTTCAAAAATTACTATATAATTACTACTCTTCTTATATAGTAATATTTTAATTTTTTCCTTTTTAAATTGTACAAAAAATTAAATTTAAAATATCACAAATTCGATTAACTCTCAAAATTTAACGCGAATTGTATAATTAAGACGAAGGGAATAACATATATTATTTGAAAAATTACATTAAGAATACCATAAACCACAATAGTTAACAACTTACAATATTTGAAAAACATATTAACTCTCAAAATTTCACATGTGTCACATAAATTGGGACAAATGGAGTAACATATATTATTTGAAATTACGTTAAGAATATTATTAATCACAACTTAAAGTATTTAAAAATACATAACATATATTATTTGAAAATAATGTAAAAAATATTATAAATCATAATAATTAACAATTTAACGGATATTGTGCCCGTGCTTCCATTTAGAAGTGAGAATGTTTAGGAGCTTAGGGTTAGTCAGTCAATTGACCGATTTGCCCTTCTTCTTCAACTTCCTCTATTTACTACAAAAATAGTACTAAAAATCAATTTAAAATATTAAAATTTTGGTTAATTCTTGAAATTTCACATGTATTGCATAATATAATAGAGTGAGTAACATATATTATTTGAAAATTATATAAATAGTACTAAAATATAGTTTAAAATAGTACTAAGAATTTGATTAACTCTCGAAATTTCATATGTACTGCGTAATTGAGATTGAGTGAGAAATATATATTATTTGAAAAATAGAATAAATATGTGATATTATTAGAAAGAGCTTTAATATATATTTTAAAAATTATTTTGTCTTCCGTATATGATTTTCTGCATATATGTGGAGTTTTAAAGTTTTTAACATTTTAATATAGAAATATGATTATTTGAAAATTTTAGTACTTTCTTCATTTAAATTTTTCCTTGTTTTTCTTTTAATTTGTTCTAGATTTAAAAATTACATAAAAAGTACTTAAAATCACAATGTAATAATATAAGATATTAAAAAAACATAATTAAAAATCATAAAAGAAATTTTATTGACTCTTTAATTCCATATTGAAACAAAAGAAGTTTGTTTGAAAATAACATAAAAAGTAACGTAAATTAAAGTAAAATAACAACTAAAAATATTGAAGAATCATATAAGAAATTTAGTTGACTTTCGTAAAAGTACCTACGTCACATAAAATGGAACAGAAAGAGTAATATATATTATTTGAAAATGATATAAGAAGTGCTATAAATCACAATAAATTAACAACTTCAAAATATATTTAACAAAATCACATACAAAAAATTATATAACTCTCCAAATTTCATCGGTGTCACATAAATTGAAACAAAGAACTACTCCCAATTTATGTTATTTACTTTCCTTTTTAGTCAGTCCCAAAAGAATGTCACATTTCTATATTAAGTAACAATTTGATTATAAAATATTTATTTTACCCTTAATGAAATAATTTACAGTCATACAAATTTATATCATTCATTTTGGACCACAAATTTTAAAAGTCTTCATTTATTTTTTAAACTCCGTGGCGAATCAAACTACCTCACATAAAATGAGACGGAGAAAGTAATATACATTGGGCCCGCGCTGGCGCGGGAACCTAATAACTAGTATATATATATATATATATGTATGTTTAGGACACCTTATGGTCTTTCTCATATAATCTTTATAATTTATTTTTTTATTCTGAAAATCCATAAGAAAGGCTATTCCTTTCATTTCATATTTGGAATAGAAATATCGCAAAAGAATCAACTGATAAATTTATGTTAACCTATTAAATTTTAGTCATAAAGGATGTGACAGATAAATAAGATCATTTCATCTTTAATCTTTAATATAGCAGGTAAATTTTTTATTTGAGTTTTGATAATTAAAAAATTAATATAAAAAAATGTTTTCTTTTATATAGATTCTATATGACATAAATTTTAATTAATTAAATAAAAAAATTAAAGATAATAGATACCAAAGGATTATATACCAAAAAAGATCTGTAAACTTTTTGGATCAAGATCAAAGGATCATATTTCTTATCCTCTTTTTCATCAGTAAATCTACAATTTTTGTTGTTATTAGCATGCTAGTTTTACTTTTCATATATTTTTGTTGTAATATTTCATTTCCTTGGTATAATTATAATAAATGAACTATTAACCTAAATATCGAGATTTATGCCAATACCTTTATTTTACTTATCTACAACAATTTTTTGATTTTTTTTTCATTCATTAAATTTATGATTTTTACCTTCATTAAAAAAAGATATATATTTCTCAATTGCGCTACATATTCATTAGTTTATAATAAAAGTGACCTGAAAATGAAAGTACCTGACAAGTAAGAATAATTTAAGTGATTGAACACTTTCATCATCCATCAATAAGTTGAGAAGTAAAGTTACCTAAAGAGAGTAAGCAAAAACACTATTTATCCTTCTAAGATTCGGAGTCGAGTAGTAGTAAAAGAAGGAAAAAAGTTACTTACATTTGGTGTCATAATATAGTCAACCAATTTTTTTATATATTATAATTTAGCTCTTTATAACAACCTTTTACCTATAGGCTATAATAATTAATCACAATAACCATTTTAATAACAAAATCCTCTTTATAAATTACCCCTTTATAATAGCTATAATAATAATCATCTTTATTGAAATAGAATCTCTAAGATTATCAATACTATAGGTCTAGAGATTTTGACCAAATATTTTGTTACTTTAACATTCTATTTATGAAAAAAATATTATATGAATATATATTTTTATTGTTAAAAGATTTCTCTTCTTTATATAAAACAGTGCGCTAGTAAACTTAAAATTTGCCATCTTTTTACTTATAATAATTTATAAAGATATCTCATATAAATTAATTAGTATAATTATTTGTAGTTGTTCTTGGGGACAAAGTACAAATAATTAAATGAACTACTAATCTGTACTTTTATAAATTGAATACTTGAGCATATTCCACATTTATCATTTTTAATTAGTTTGCTTGGACAGTCTTGAACCTTAGCTTTTAGCCCTAAACAATCTTTCATATCCCTTAAGTTATTAGTATTAATCATGAAGTTTCTTAAAGAAAGATTTGGGATCTTTTTTATGTTTAAACCTTATTACTACTAATCAGAAAGTTCTGGATTATTCTGATATTCATATTATTAAAATTTTTTATCCCAAGTTGAGGATCTTGAGATTATCACAAATCTCTTTCTTAACTAACATAAAATAATCTTAAAGATACGTAGCCTTTTTAGTTGTGTAATACAAGTGATGTGATATTTTTTGTTCCTTTGCTAGATTTTTAAGTGAATTAACTTAAATAGTTATTCACTCAACTAACAAAATTAGAAACAATCATTAGATATATAATATATGTATACCGACTAAAAAATATTAAACAGTAACACCTTGTTTGGATGCTGGTTGTTACATGTTGTATTGTATTATAAAATACAGTGTTTGTTTTGATCGTTATTTAAATTTAATTATACGGTATCATTAAAATTCATTGTTAGGTAACGACGAAAAGATCCATTTTGTGTATGACGACTGATTTGGTGTGATTACGTTGTTATCTTGGTATTTTTTTTCTCATTTTGTCTTTATTTATTATTTAATAATTCTATTTTATCCTTTACCATACCTTTTCATACTAACTCCACCCTGTATCTTATTTTTCTGGTAGGTTTATCATTCAAATTATGGACGTGTGACATTATATAACGACGGAGAACGGTACAGTATATCCAAACATTGTATTTGTTGAAACAAAATAGTACGATACAATACAACACAATATAACACAAAACGATACATTATGAAACAACACGTACCAAATTAGATCCTAATGTTTTTAAAGTCCCTAAGAAGGAAGTTACAATGCAATTGCCAACTTGAGCATGACCTTTGGGTCTTGAGCTACGTGACAATTGAGTACTATTTGATTCTACTAACACGCTCACAACACACACCACATTTTTTCCAATTAGACTTTTCTATAGTTGACATAGTCAACATACTATTCTTTTTTAAGTCTAAGTTTGAGAATTTAATTAAGAGGTGTACACTGTGTTTCTGTCTACTAAGAAACATAAAGTAAATGATTTTTTAATTATTTACCTAGTCCAAATTTCAACACGGTTGATTGATAACATGAATAATCTTAAATGTCGTTTGATTTATAGGATAAGAAATTTTAGTTAGGGATATATTATAGAATTAGTTTAGGAAAAGTTATTTCAAGGAGCCATTGGATTTACATATTATATTTTGTAGTGCTATTTTGAAAAAATTACATAATAAGATATTATATGCGCGCAAATGTGTGTATTCTGCAACGTTTTGAAATCATCTTAGGGTGTGTTTGGTATGAAGGAAAATATTTTTCGAAAAATGTTTTCCAATTTTCTCATGTCTGGTTGGGTTAAATGTTTTCCAAATCAACTCATTTTCCTCAAATTTAAGGAAAATGACATCCCTTCAAAATTTAAGGAAAACATTTTCCAAAACTCTCATTCAACTTCAAATTACAATTTTTTTTTTGTTGAAAAAATAAATTTATTTCCCTAACCTCAAACCAGCCCCCCAACCCCCCGCAAAAATAATAATTTAAAGCTTGTTTTTTTTAAATATTTTTAACTTCAGTTTTTTTATCCACCCTCACCCCTACCCCCCCCAAAAAATAGTAAAAGTTATTTTTAAAAGATATTTCTAATTTCAATTTTTTATTTTTTACCCCCCAACCCCAATACCCTCGCCCTCCTACCAGCCCCCACCTCCTTCAAAAAAATATTTAAGTTTGTTTTTAAAAAATATTTTCAATTTCAAAAATTATTTTCTATTCTAGTAAAAATAAAAGATATTTCTCAAAAACATTTTTCATTCATAAATCAAACACAAAATCTTTTCCGAAAAATATTTTCTACTCACCAACCAAACATGAGAAAACAAGTAAAAAATCTACTTATTTTCCATGGAAAACATTTTCCTTCATACCAAACACACCCTTAGTGTTACTACGTTCCGGAAAATAACACATTCTCGCTATTGTTTTTTACTTTGTTTTTTTCAGAAGTGGTCGCCAATAACGCTATTTACAAAATTTTCTCATTATATTACTTAATTTTTGGTGTAATTATTTGTCCCAAAATTAACAATCTCGGAATCATTTATATCACAATCATGGTAGTTCACTAGTACTACTTTTATACCACACTCTATATAAATAACAACTCTAGAATAATTAATCTCAGAATAAAAACAACAAAAAATACTCATTTGCCCTTCTCTTTAACCAATCCCAATTATTATAGACATATCTATAGTTTACCTTTTATTAGGTAATTCTAGAAGTGTAATTTTTTTTTGGGAGCATATACAGCTGGTTAAATTAGAATAAAGTGGGCGGATCCACATCTATATATATTGAGAGACAATATGACCAGACATGTCTCCCTGAAATTGGACCTAAAGCCAAATATATATATGTGATTGTATATATATTTGTATGGAAAAAGCAAACTAAAATGCCAACTAAATACCAAGATCTTCATCTCTGTAAAATTGGCTGTCCATAAATTTTGTTGGAGTGGGTATTTGACACCTATATACAACAAGAAAAAATAAATATATACAGCATAATGACAAGGTATATAGAATCAAATAAAATACTTTATCCTAACCATATTATATCTCTATTATTTGTGTAATCTAACACCTCCCTGACCTGACATTGTCATTTGTACTTTCTACCACATATAGTTTTAGAGTGTATATACTGATGTGGTTCACATATATATATATTAGATACAATAGAGAGTGGCGAGCGGAATGGGAAAGAGGCAAAGAGATTTGTTATGCATCCCATATACATATGAATCCACTTGAATACAATATATCTAGAACAAATTACACCTAATTTTGATCTATGTGTCTGAACGTGAGTGGACACACCAAAATATGATAAGATACATAATATTGCAAATTAGAGTGTATCTAAGTAATTAATTTCTAAATTAGTGAATTTTACGTAAGTTCCTGAATTATTACTTACTATTTTTTTTTCTTTTTTTTGAAAAAAATTATCCTCGTATTATTAATACATTAATTTTTATGAGATATTATATGTCACAAAAATAACGCATAGATTTTCAAGGATCTTTATGCATGTATTAAAGGTGTCAAAGCAATTTGAAAATCAACTTGAATCGATTGAACCTAACCGAAATGATTAGTAAATTTTTTCAAATAAAATTATAGGTTATAACTGTATATTTATAATTACACTAAAATTAACATAGTTTTTTAAATATATATAAAAAATATTTAATCGGACCAAATAAATTATAAGTATAAAAAATATTTTATATGTTAAGTTTAAAAATAGAAATTAAAAGTTTGACTAGAAAACATTAAAAGTTTGATTAGAAAATTAGGTGAATTAATATGGAAACAACTAACAAAACAAATAAAAAACAAACCAAACCTACTATTATACCATTTTTTGACTATGCAAAAACTTGAGTAAATTGCTAAGAACATGTGACAACAAACTGTTCAAATTGTAAAGCTTTATTTTGAGTTTAGTGACATCATTTATATAAAAAAATTCATATTTTATGAGCACTGTCTTTCGCATATATTTTATAATATAATATGGGGTGTGCATTTTTATATAAATAAATCATCATATTCTTCCTTTAATTGTTAACAACATAGGTACTTTTTAGATTATATTAAAGCTTATAATTGTTTTATATAACGAATCAAATTTTCTAATAACAATTAGACTATTAAATAGTGTTTAAAAGATATTACCAGATCAGAGAAAAATCAAGATGATTGAAAAATCTATATTTAGTTGCACACAATAAAATTATCAAAAATAATTAATATGATCTAATTTTTTAAAAATACCCCTAACGCCACCAAACCTTACATTAATTATGCTTTAGTTATTTTTGCTTATATGGTCAATCAAATGCTGCTAATTCTATGGGGAATATTTTTCCTACTCCATCAAATTATTTTATTTGATGTTTATGTTAGAACTATTTGATTTTCCATCTTCTTTATGTCGGGATTTGTTGCACTTGAGCCGAGGGTTATTCGAAAACAACATCTCTACCTTTACGAGATAGTGATAAAATCTGCATACATTTTATCCTTCCCAAATCTCATTTGTGAAATTTCAATTCTCTACCTACACGAAATAGTGATAAGGTCTACATACATTCTATCTTTCCCGGATCTCACTTCTGGAGTTATGGGATTTCACCGAATATTTTGTTGTTTAACATTTGCAACTCTACCTAGATCAAATTATGAAATTACGTCTCCTATTAACTTTGCATGCCTTGAGTTTTTTATTTTTCTAAATTTATGTTTTTGTTTTTTTGCCATGTATATCAAGGTTAATTAATCCTTATAATAAAAGCAAAAAAGCTCCAATTCACGTGGCACTGCGTTTTATAAAAGAGATGACATTACACCTATCAAAAAGCAGATTAGGTGCAAAGATGTACTCCTCAATCTGTCCCTAATTACTTGTCCACTTTTAAATCGACACACATATTAAGAAAACAATTAATGACATAGTGAATTTACTATTTTACCCCTATTAATTATGAAGTAGATGAAAAGTTCTACATTTTTCAAAGTAATTAGTCATTTAATTACGGGTATAATAGGTAAAATTTTTTGTCATTTCTTAATTTGTCAAAATGGACAAGTAATTAGGGACACCTATAAAAGGAAAAATGGACACGTAATTAGGGATAGAGGGAGTACTTTAAACGGTCAAAAACCACCCACCTGTTTCTCTTTATTGCTATATACTCCCTTCGTTTCGTTTTACTTGACTAGTATCGTTTTACTATCCATTAAAAAAATCAAGAGATTTTTAGTACTATACACCTCTAATTAAAACTTTCTTAAATGATGTATCAGATCAACATGAATCAAGAAATATGAAATAGAGGGAGTATAAACAACTTAAATATATCGGTAAAGGATTGTGATAAATACTCATTCATTCTTAATTAGATGTTTCAGGTTTGAGTCCTCTGGGTATGGTGTCACCTTTGTTAAGAAGCGATTTACCCCCAATATGGGACTTTCTGGCGCAAATCCGAATTTAATCAGGCTTCAATGTGAGTACTGAATATCGAGTGTGAAAAAGACAACATTTCCAAGAAATAATTGGACAGACATCTAAGTTGATATTCATCCCCAAAAATTCCACAACTTAAACTATTTTCACATTTGACTATAACTGCCCTCACAGAAGAAAGTAAAGATGAAAAGGACATCTTTGGATATATTACCTCTTGAGTCTTGTCCAACAATTTTGAGGGCCACTACCTAGTTATGAAGTTAGGATTTCAATTCAAATTTTCAAGATTAGGCCAGTGCTAGCAGATATATAACACTAGATGTTAGATATTGAGATGTACCAACAACTCTAGGATTCTGGTTATTACTTTTATATTATTTACACTCAAGGCTCAAGGATGTGGCTTAATGGACGATGACTTTGAGTGAACACTAATGCGGGACCAACAACAACAATAACACATCATGTGTCATCTTATAAGTGGGGTCTGAAGAGGTTAAGAATCTTACCGTAAGATATACACAATCTTACTCTTACCTTATGAATAATAAATCAAGTATGAAAAGGGATATACCCCAGTGAAGCAGTATCTGGCATAAACAAGAAATGTTAGGTGATTTCTTTTTATCTAACTAAACCCTAGTCGATAAAGTTACTTGACACATGTGCTAACGAGAGATAAACCATGGTTAACAAAGTTCTCCTATATCTATGCTAGTAAGAGATAACAGATGCCCGTGAAATAGTTAAAATGTGCACAAGCTAACTCGTACACCATCGTTATCAAAAGCAAAAAAGAACTACCTTCATTTAGCTAGTAGCTCAACAACTTATAGATTTTCATCCTCACCTATTCAGAACTTGAGTCAATATTGTCAAGCACTTCCACTTATAACACTCTAATAAATGCTTACAAAACAAATTCAATGTCCATGCAAATTAAATCTGATTCATAATAATGTACAAAAAGCATTCTTACTACCCAGAAAAGTGGTTCCAAATGCAATGGATAAAGAAGAACATGGCTATAATCAAATCAGAAAGATACAAATTTAAAAAATAAGTATCCTTTGTTTCAGCATCTTGGTGAATACAAGTACAAGATTCTTTTCATAAGTCACTTAGCAGAGACACAAGATAAGATTAATCACATAATCAGGAAATTACACTAGAAGAAATGGCACGGGAAAACAAGTGACTAAACAAGTCGAAGCAGAGGAATAATTTCGAAGAGCTAGTATTTCAATCCACCACTTTGCAGAAAGCAAAACATTCAAGAAATCATACTCAACACCAGTTGATTTTTGATCAGCTGTTTACTGAATCAGTACACAAATACATATATAAGCTTTCCATATATAACACTAACCCAATCTGGCACCTTATTTAAAGCTTCTTTTCATTTTTTTAAGCTATACATATCTTGTAATTCTCACAGGTTGGAAGACCGAAAATAGCATAATGTCCTCCATGTAACAACAACAACATACCTAGTGTAATCCCACAAGTGTGGTCTGGGGAGGGTAGTGTGTACCAGACCTTACCCCAATCTTGAAAGGTAGAGAGATTGTTTCCAAAAGACCCTAAGCTCAAGGAAAAGCATATCAAAGCATAAAAAATATAAAAAAAAGAAAATAATGGGAGAGCAGAAGCCAATGTCCTCCACGTACTAGAAAGAAAAATGTTTTGTTACAGAGGTTAAATCTGCATATGCTGAAAGGTACTTGAAACATGGTATCTAGTTAACGAACATGTCGCGGTTAGCTTATATTTGACAGGAACTCTATGCTCTAAAAAGTTCCTCCAACTCTACAGTGCACATGAAATAATTGCATTCAATTCAAGTATACAAAAATTACTTCTCATGACTGCCGCTTAAATAGAGAAAGAAACAAATTAAAGACAAGCATATGATAGAGTACCACACAAGTTTTTTTGGTTAGTTATAGAGAAGAAATGATTTCATATTAAATATCATACATGACATGTATGAAGGACCCATCACAACCGTGAAAACAATAATAGGTGACACGGGAAGTCGAGAAAGCCATCAAGATGAGTTAAGTCCAACGTATCCACAAGATGAGTTGAGATGGATGTATAGTTTATATATGATTAAAAATTACCACATTATCCAAAAGGTGCAAGTAGCACATGTTGAGGATAAACTGTGAGAAGGTCGCTCAAGATGGTTTGGACATGTTCTGAGTCGACCTACAGATACATTGGGCAGTATCTGTAAAACTATGGTAAGTGGAAAATCACATGGGAGGAAGCTGTTTCAAAAATACCTACAAATGCTTGGTATCGACGCAGACTTAGCTAAAGATATGACACAATGGAAGAAAAAGATCCATATAGGTGATGGCTATTAATTTAGTATGATGATATATAATGAGCTTAAATGAAGAAGTGAGAATTCATAAAGCCGACCCCAACTTGTTTGGGAATGAGAGTAGATGATGTTCTGTAGTGTACTCTTTAAAATGTTAATCCTTTCATCAAGGTGAAACGAGTATGAATACACAAGCATGAAAAGTAAACAAAGCAGAACACATGCCAGGAAAAGAATAAGTGTTGTTACTAGCAACTACCTAGTAACAGTTTGAAAGCAAATTTCAAAGTTCTGAAAGAATATCATTTTAACTACCTAATATGGAAATGAACAACTATATTACAAAAGAAAAGACATGAAAAATCCAAATATTCTATATGACTTACCTCTGCAAGTTCTCCACTCATTTACAGAAAACCATTGACCAAGAAATACACCAATCCTTGAACGTCTCTTTTTAAATCTTTCAGTACAGAGAAACTTTCAGGACATCAGCAACACCATCATTACAGGGCTTCCATCAATGAAGCTTATTTTGCAGTTAGGAAATCCAGATTAAGTAAAGGAAAATAATTATTCCAGTGAGTAACGTTAATTTGTTAAATTGATAAATAAATCAAAATACAACTGATTCCCACTAGTGAAAGTCACTGTCAAAGGAAATGTACATGGTGACATGATACTTTTTGTGACTCTCATGCATTTCTATTCAGCAATATTAGTCAACTCTAAAGAAAGCAAAGAGCAACAAAATATTCAAAAGGAAGCCTGCTGAAAATTAAGAAAGAATGTTTTTAATGACTCTCTGTGGTTCCATGTTGATACTGTAACTTTTTTGCTATACAAAGTAAATAAATTCATGCCTAATTTCTTTCTCAAATGTTCCTTCGCAAAAGCTTTAGTTCCCTAGTATTGCTAAATTAGCCACCAGGCAAAACATCATAAGTGCTAGAGTTCACTAACATTAATAGGTGCTGAACTCGCAGCAACTTCATCTACAGTAGGCATTTTCTGTATATGCTCAAGGAGCTGTTTGAGCTCTCTATTAACATAATTAAAACGCTGCTTAGAGATGAATGATTCTGAATATAGACTTCCACTAAGAGCATGGAAAACTTGAGAATACTCATTAGCACTACTTTGAATGACTGAATCATCCAGGGAAGCTAAGGAACTCTCTAGTCTCCATCGATGTGGAAAATATTTTTCTGGCACTTGAAAGTAGTTCTTAGATACTAGCACTCGAATAGAATGGCGGCACAAAATGCCAGAGTGCTCAAATTCCTTACAAGAGCAGTGAACTTGCTCATCTTCATGAATCCAAATAACAAGACACTCTGCTTCCATTTTCTTATAATGCCTCACAAGATATGAGCTATTAGCCATCTCTGTTATTGCATATTGCATAGACAGCATAACCTCATGCTGCATGATATTGAAGGCATAAGGCGTAAGAATACTCCTTGCATGTTCTTCAAGAGGCAGGCAAGTCTTAGCAGGCATATAAAGTTGCTTTTCCTTCTTATGATTCCCAAAGTTGCACACCAAACCAACCTGTGGTGTTTAAAATGTGCAGAATTTGTCATCAAACCATGTACTAGGCATGTCAATAAAAGCGAAGTCAAGTAGTAATAACTGTTCTGTACCTGTTCAAAGAATAATAGTAAGCTTGATTGAGGGGTCAAGATATTCTTCATGAATGTCTCTACCAATTTCCAATACTCAATGGTCATTGTTCGAGCCAGGAAAAAGTTCCGCATGTAAGAAATCGGCCAGGATGCTCGATAAGAGAGAAGAAGAGCGATGTGCTTATCTGAACCAAGTCCAAACCGAGCAACCAGTTGATTCCATTGATGCTCAAAGTCCTCTACATTTTCCAGTCGACATAACATATCAAACTCAGATTTAAAATCTGGATACTGTAATCCAAGAGGCGAGGAGAACCAACTAGATAATTTTGAGAGAACTTGCCATATACATATAACATGCTTAGTGTTAGGCATCTCGCTTGCTATAGCATCTCTTAGCCCTGAATCTATATCAGTCACGATTGTCTGAGGTTGTCTCCCTCTCATGAATCGAACAAAAGACTGCATAAAGGAAATACCAACCATTAAGATAAATGTGATTATGGATGCAAAAGAAAAAAAAAACACTGAAGCTTTCTTGTCCTAACCTGTAAGGCCCAAGAGAATGATTGTGATGTCTCATCTTGCAGCAGAACACATCCAAGAAAAAGTGCATTCCCATGATTGTCAATTCCAAACCACACACCAAATAGCATATTATACGTGATAGAGCGGTATGTAGTGTCAAAAATGACAGCATCACCAAAAAACGAATATGCTTGAAGTGAGTGTCCATATGACCATGCGATGTTTTCCACTCTGCCATTTTCATCAGTAGTAAAGCTGTAAACAAACCCCTCATCCTTTTGTTCTGATGCTTTGCAAGCCTCAAGAAGCTCCAAAAGATCATTTTCTCTTTTCTCTGTGATCAAAGCATCATTCTCCTGAACAGTTTTCTTACACGTCCTGACAAAATTTCTGACATCTTTTTCTATGAAAGGCAACTGCCCCGGTTGAACTCCTTTTTCTAATTCCAGCACCTTCACTATCCGATTGACAGGAAACCCAGCTTTGGACAGCAAAAGAATCCGTTCCTGGTCAGCCTCTTGGATTTTTCGGTAAGCAGGAAGTAGTCGAACTTGATCATCTTCCAATAATTCATGATTATGAACATTACTAAACTGAGAAACATACCATTGTGCTACACCATCAACAATTTCTTTTGTCAAGTACAACTTCGCATCACATCCACACCTTACTGATTTCCTATCCCTAGGATGTTCCACATTAGCCTTCTTCCTTGGTTGATTGAATCCAGACCGGTAACACACAAAATCCCTTCTATAAATCCCCAAATTTTGGCTTTCCGTTGAGCGCGCTTTCCTAATAGAAAACCCATTCTTCCTAGCAAAGTTGCTATAATATTCAAATGCTTCATCATCACTTTTAAATATCTGTCCAACATATGGAGTAAAGACAACATCTTGGGACGAAGACGATGCTGTTTCACTCTTTGTCATTTGAGAAGCATTTGCTGTGTGATCATCTCCATCAGCTTTAATGTAACACTTCCAATCTCCACAAGGGCATTGCTGTCTCCTAATCCATATGTTATTCAATGGCTTTGCTGCCAAAATCTCCATAACAATACACACAACCTTTCTAAACCCACTAAAAAGATCCTCAATTTATGATTCCCAAAAGCAAACCAACTCTTATGGGTTCAACAAAGACCAAGAGAGATCATCATTTCAAGAATGAAAACAACAGAAAACCCCAGAAATCTCAAATTCGACTATGAATTTCAACTTGGAGTCCAAAATCTTGAATTGGGTGTCTGCTATATGAGTATAGAATGATAAATTACAAGGGAAAATAGATAAATCTGTAAAGTAGAAGAGCAGTATTGAGAATAAGAATCAGCTTTCAATTGCAAAACTAAAATGAAAAAAACAAAAAAAACCAATTCAAATATGATGAATTATGAAGAATTTGCTTACCAAATGTCAAAAAGTTGCAATCTTTGTAGATAAAAATACTATGAACAACCAGACTATTTGACATTTTTCTTCATTCTTGTAATCGCCTTTTGGGTTCTCCATGCTCCAATCTTTCAGCACAAATCTCTTTTTGTTTTTTTTTCTTTCCTTGATTTTTTTAGTAGGAAGTCAAAAGCTATACTGAAGATGGGAAAGAAAAACATACTGAACTCAAAATTTATATATTTGTAAATTCTCTAAAAATATACGAGTTAAAATTTAAAATATATGAAAAATTAAAAAATGATCATAAACTTTTTTGAAATTCAAAACTCGAAAGATGCAATATAAATTGGGATAGAGGGTGTAAGGTTTTGAATTTTGATGTATGAAGTTGAAGTTTTGTTTGAACATATAATAGAGATTTTTAAATTGTGTTTTTTTTGCTCATAGACATAAAAATCACATAAAATATGAAAACTATCAAAATTGTATAATTTTTTTATACAATCTAATTAAATAAGCAAACGTTTATAACAAGAACACAATATTTATTGATCGCGCACAACACAACATAACTCGAATATAGAAAAGTAAACACCGAGAAGATAATAGGATTGTTACACAAATTAGATATGAGAAAATAGTACAATGCTACACAAACACTAGCAAATACATGGTTTACTCAAAATAAATCCTAAAAAATAGCCGGAATGACACAAAATGACCTGTTTGACTTAATTTTCTTCACATGAATATGAAGTTCACGCAAATATCATTGGTTCTATTTATATTAACATCATCATTGGCTAAACGGACAACATATATGGTCATAGCTGCTCACAGTGGAATTAAAAAAAAGGAAAAAAAGATAAATATATCTCCGAACTATTATATCTTCGTCATATTTTTGGGTTAATATCGCTATCGTTCAAAAATTAAAGCATATATACTCTTTATTCTAACATAGTTCGGAGTATATTTGGCCTAACCCATATTCATATTCCGAGAATACTTTGCCACTCCTTAAATATTCGTTATAGAATTGGCATCAGCATTGCTTCCTAAAAGCAAGTTTTTAAAGGGGCAGAAATGGCGACAAGGTTAAATGAGGTAGCAGTAGAAACTTTTTGAGCTCAATCATCGGTGACCATGTTTATGGCAGCAATGATACAAACGCGAAACAAGCTACTGAATCATAATCCAAATCCTACTTTCGGTTTCACCACAGTTGCAGCTTCTATTCTTCACTCTTTCTCAAATCACTCTGTTTTTCCCTCCATCGCTAGAACAAATAACATATCTTTTCCTCCAACCCAAGAACCAGTATTTCAATTCAAAGACTCCACTTATCTCTTGAATAGCAATACAAAACATTTGGGAGCTGCTGTTTTGCCAGAAAAGTCAGTCTATTCTGTTCCTATAGTTTCAGATAAGTGCGAGTTTCTAGTGCAAAAATATCTGCTTTCTTTTTCTGAAAACGATGCCCAAAGACTCCATTTGGATATTATTAAATATGGGGTTGTTAAAGATTTGTACTTGTGCAACACCCTTATTAATTTGTATGTGAAAAATGCTGATTTGATCTCTGCTCATGATGTGTTCGATGAAATGCCGAACAGAAATCTAGTTACGTGGGCGTGTTTGATTACGGGTTATTCACAAAATGGGATGCCTGATGAGGCATGTGGAGTTTTCCAAGAAATGGTTTCGTCCGGGTTTATTCCTAATCATTATGCTTGTGGTAGTGCTTTGAGGTCTTGTCAGGGTTTAGGTGCTTGTGGGTTGAGGTTGGGGATGCAAATTCATGGTTTGCTTTTGAAAACAGGGCATGCTTCTAATGAAGTTGTTTCCAATGTCTTGATCTCGATGTACGGAAGTTGTGCAGGTAATGGTGATTATGCTTGGCGTGTTTTTGAAGAGATAGAGAATAAGAATTCAGTATCTTGCAATTCTATTATTTCAGTTTACTCTCAGCGAGACACAGTTTCTGCCTTTGAGCTCTTCTCCTTTATGCAAAAAGAGGATTTGGGGTTTAATTTTAAACCAACTGAGTTCACTTTTGGCAGCTTAATTACTACTGCTGCTAATCATATTAATTGTGGTTTGCTTTTACTAGAGCAGCTTCTGGCAAACATTGAAAAGTCTGGACTCTTGGAAGACTTGTATGTAGGCAGTGCTCTGCTCAGTGGTTTTGGAAGGTTTGGGTCTCTTGATACAGCGTTGAAGGTTTTCAAACAGATGGGTGCAAGAAATGCAGTGTCCTTGAACGGGCTCATGGTCGGATTGGTGAGACTTGGTCAGGGAGAAGATGCAGCTAAGGTTTTCATGGAGATAAGAGACTTAGTTAAAATCAACCCTGATTCCTTTGTGGTTCTTTTCAGTGCATTTTCTGAATTCTCTTTGTTGGAAGAAGGGGAAATAAGAGGCAGGGAGCTACATGCATATGTTATCCGAACTGGCCTGTGCAACTCCAAGGCTGCTATTGGAAATGCTCTGATTAATATGTATTCTAAATTTGGTGAAATCCAAATTGCCCATTCTGTTTTCCATCTCATGGTTAATAAGGATTCAGTATCATGGAACTCTATGATCTCCGCTCTAGATCAAAATGATTGTTTTGAAGATGCAATATCAACCTTCCAATCTATGAGGAGAATAGGTCTGATGGTTTCAAATTACTCACTGATAAGTGCTTTAAGTTCTTGTGGAAGCCTGAATTGGATAAGATTGGGGGAACAACTGCACAGTGAAGGGATAAAGTTAGGACTTGATTTTGATGTTTCAGTGTCTAATACTCTTCTTGCTTTATATGCTGATACTGGATGTGTGGCTGAATGCAAGAAATTGTTTACCTTGATGCCAGAACATGATCTAGTTTCATGGAATACCATTATCGGTGCATTAGGTGATTCTGAGACGTCTATTTCTGAAGCCATAGAGTACTTCATACAGATGATGTGTGCTGGATGGAGTCCTAACAATGTGACATTTATAAATGTCCTTTCAGCAATATCATCTCTTTCTCTTCTTGGTCTTGTTCGTCAAATCCATGCTCTGGTGCTAAAATATAGTGCAATGGATGCTAATTCTATTGAAAACACATTTCTTGCTTGCTATGGTAAGTGTGGGGAAATGGATGACTGTGAGAACATATTTTCTGAGATGTCTGACAGGAAGGATGATGTGAGTTGGAATTTAATGATCTCTGGATATTTACACAATGAGGTCTTACCAAAAGCCATGGACTTAGTCTGGCATATGCTGCACAAGGGTCAGAAATTAGATGGCTTCACATTTGCCTCTGTTCTCAGTGCATGTGCCTCAATCTCAACATTGGAGCATGGCATGGAAGTTCATGCTTGTGCAATCAGAGCCTGTTTGGAATCTGACATTGTTGTGGGGAGTGCTCTTGTTGACATGTATGCCAAATGTGGAAGAATAGATTATGCTTCAAGGTTTTTTGATTTAATGCCTGTACGCAATATATATTCATGGAACTCAATGATATCTGGTTATGCACGGCATGGAAACGGACATAAAGCACTAGAGCTTTTTACAAAAATGAAGATGGATGGTCAAACACCTGACCATGTCACATTTGTTGGTGTCTTATCAGCTTGTAGCCACGTTGGATTTGTCGGGCAGGGAATGGACTACTTTGATTCCATGAGTAATCAATATGGACTGACACCTCGGATTGAGCATTTCTCATGCATGGTTGATATCCTGGGACGAGCAGGGCAGATGAATAAATTGGAGGACTTCATCAATAAAATGCCACTAAAGCCCAATGCACTTATCTGGAGGACTGTGCTTGGAGCCTGTGGTCGAGCAAGCAGTCGTAAAACAGATCTAGGTAGGAAGGCTGCTCACATGCTCTTAGAGTTGGAACCTCATAATGCTGTGAATTATGTGCTTCTTGCAAATATGTATGCTTCAGGAGGGAAGTGGGAGGATGTGGCAGAGGCTCGGCGTGCAATGAGAGAAGCAACAGTAAGGAAAGAAGCTGGATGCAGCTGGGTTAGCATGAGAGATGGTGTTCATGTTTTTGTAGCTGGTGATCAATCACATCCGGATAAACATGCAATTTATGAAAAACTTAAGGAACTGCACAAGAGGATTAGGGATGCAGGGTATGTACCACAGATTAAATATGCCTTGTATGATCTTGAACTGGAGAATAAGGAAGAACTCCTCAGCTATCATAGTGAAAGACTTGCAGTTGCTTTTGTTCTTACACGGATATCAGATAAGCCAATCAGAATAATGAAAAACCTTCGAGTTTGTGGGGACTGTCACTCTGCCTTCAGGTACATTTCACAAGTTGTTGGTAGACAAATAGTATTACGAGACTCCAACAGATTTCATCATTTTGCTGATGGAAAATGTTCATGTAACGATTACTGGTGATAGATCAAATGTTGTCTAACTTAAAGAAAGGGATGCTACTTAATGAGGCATTAACAGACGAAGCAATGGAAAAGGTTCAAGCATGTCATGTCTGAAGTATAGGAGAGAGGCAGTTTGCAAGGGTGTTGCATCAAGTATTCTGGTGAGGACCTCAACATGATTTCAGTAAAGTGTGCCATAATCTTGGTGTGGTTTGAATTACTTGCTATATTTCTTTAACGTTTTATGACTGAATCTGCTAGAATGACAGCAAATGACACCATCAATTAAAAGAAGTATGGCGAATGTAAGGAGAGTTGAGAATATCAAACCCTATGTAAGCATGTATCCAAGTTGTTGGCAGACAAATAGTATTATGAGACTCCTGCAGATTTCATCATTTTGTGCACTTGCTTAGTGGTCAATGAAGTTTGAAGGGACCATGGGAAACAGGGGTTCAGAACTTCAAATCCTTGCAGAGGCGAAAGATTGTTAGGTGATTTCTTCCCATCTGTCTAAGCTTGGTGAACAAAGTTACCCTTGTACATGTATTGGTGAGAAGCAGCAGGTACCAAGTGAATTAGTCGAGATGTGCACAAGCTGGCCCATACACCACCACCAACACCTAATATGCCTCAGTCCCAAACAAGTTGGTGTTGGCACCACCATTGTTGAAAAAACAGATTTTATTTTTGCTGATGGGAGTGTTCTTGTGATAATTATTGGTGATTGATCAAATTCTGTCTAACTTAGAGAAAGGGGTGTTGCTTAATGGGGAATTTCAAAACAGATGAAGTAATGAGAGTTCAGCATGTCAAAGAAGTATGGGAAGGGAAGCATTTAGTTTTAACCTGGTATTTTATTTTGACCGGCAGAAGCCGAACCAAACCCTAAGCAAAGAAGGGATGTGCCTTAGTTCAGTCTCGAGGACGGGATAATAGGGGCGTAGCACCGAATATGTAGGAGTAGTCTCACCCAGTAGATGGACAAGCCAGTAGTACCAATCAAGGAAGCCTTGAACTCTAGAGCTTTCTTTCCTGATGGGGACTAAGAAAAGGAGACGAATATAGCTAAACAGCTGCAGCAGAAAGAACGAAAAGCCAAAAGTCAAGGTGCATAGCGGTCTTTTCAAGAATAGGGGAGTACAGAATAAGGGGTTTGCAAGACAAAAGAGAGTCCGCTGGAACTACGGACAAGGATATTTTACTCAATTCCCCTCTTACTATTTTGAAAAGCGGAATAAAATTTAATTCCACCAGTGTGTATGTAAGACAACCAACATTCTCTATGTTCAATTGGGCAAGCCAGAGCAAGACTTCTCTGTGGGAATACCCGGCTATCTCCTACTTTAAATAGAGAAAATCCCTGGAATTCTCTGATGCCGGGGATTCTGTCTAAAAAACTGCGTATTGCGATCTCCGCTGACGATCGTTCTTTTCTTTTCATAAGATCTATTCTTGGGCTAGAGCGTTAATATAGCTTTTCTCTTTTATATGGGATAGGGCTTTGGAGAACTCCTAGAATGGGATTCCCCTTATGTGATATCCTAACTAGTACCAGTCTAACTAAGAGTCATCTGCTAGGCCAGCTTCCTGTGAGTAAGCCAGTGCTAAAGAAGAGGGCTAAGGAAAAGCGAAAAATTCATTGGGATAGATGAATAAATTATTCTGGTGGCGACATCAACCTGAAGTTACAAAAACATACCATACTCCTGGTGTTTGATTGATACTTGCCATATTGTCATATTCTTTGATATTTTATGCTTGAATCGGTAAGAGTGACAGCAAATGACAACATGAAATCAAAGTTGAATGTATAGGGTAAACTGTATCAAAGGTGCTCTTGCACAATAAAGGCCTTTGGTTTTGCTGGACGAATTCATTGTGCAGACTCCACAGATCATGTAAAGTCCAGTTTTTGATCTCTAAGGAACTCATCCTTCAGGTGAGTGGTTCATGGGAAGGCTTGTCTTGCATGCTAGCTGAGTACACACCCATGGTACTCCATAGATACGGTTGAGGAAGAAGTTAACAGCAGTATGACCGAAAGATGTTTATTGTAGTTAATCAAGTTTTAACACCAACTTGTTGATCAAGGGAAGGTAATGTGCATGAAAAGTATGTCTTCCTTTGTGCTAGCTCGTCTTCTTCATCTCAAAATGCTTGATAAAAGTGTGTGTATATTATCCAGAAGGTTTTACTTCTGTTCTCTACTTGTGCAGTACTGAGTCCTCTTGTACGGGTTGCAAGCAGCTACAACTAATGTTACATTATAGATGGACACAATAACATCTTCGATCATGAACAACATTGTCGATCATCATAAAATGGAATAACAAAGATGCAGGTTCCTTCAATACCAAGACTGATTCTTTTTCAGGATTACTTTACAGAATGATGAATGAGTTGGTTGGAATTTCTCACCCTAGGAAAAGCATGTTTTGGCTAAGAGAAGAATTTTGTCAGTGTTTATGATCAGGATTAGACTCTGACATTTTTGAAGTTGATTATATGGGACAAGACAGGTTTAGTCATTTTACCAGTATCTTGTACTTATTCTTTTTTGAATTAACATGGGTAATGCACGGATATCTTGCCTTATGTTTGCAATAGCATTCACTTTGTTTGCTTCTCCTTCTTAGTAAGTTATAAGCCCAAAACATAATTTATCTTATATTTTCTTTCTGATACATAATCCTATATTGTCACATCCAAGTTGATGATAATTACTTCACACTAATGTATACAAACGAACTGATCTTGGAAACAAGTAAAGAGTAGATACAACCACGGGCAACTGGGATCTTAGATATTGTTAAATAAGGTGATGCGGTAATACATGGACTGGATCCAAAGATATCACAAAAACTGTTGAAAAGAGAAGAAACAAGAAGAATCATTATTTTATTATAATAAATGTGTATTTGGAATAAAAGGAAAATGTTCTCTGAAAAAATATCCTTAGGAAAAAAGTTCCTATTTTGTTTTTCCAGTCAACATCTGAATTCGAACCGTCGATCTTGGCCATTCATTATCCCTATTGTCCTCTCTGCTCAAAAAATTATAGCAAGACTTCAAGTTAACTTCCCATGTTTTCTTCCTTTTGGCTGTCACTGTTGAGTGCCGAATTACCCTTTAGTTATTCATGACTGTTATTCACTTGATCCTTGACCAGGATATGAAACTGATAGTAGCTCTATAAAAGTACAATTTGCAATCAGCTCGCTAAGTTAGTTGGAGATCATGATGATGACTTCAGCATTCCCTTGAGTAAGAATCTGAAGAAGGTCAGTACCAAGTTCTTAACTATTTCACAGAAGAAGAAACACCAGAAGACAAGCCTACAGGGATGAAGTATCTCAGAGGAAATGACTTTATTTCTTTGTTGCAATTGGAGCATTTGTCATTCTTCCACCCCTTGTTCCTTTAGGAATTGAAATCGAGACGGCTTATGTGCAGTTATTTCCATGACTTGTATAAATACTTCACAGATATATTCAATATTTCTGTTACTAATATAGTGAAACTGTGTAAGTTTGTTGAAGTCCTTGTTAACACTTGAGAAGAATGGTCATTAGGAGTTGTAGACTAACTGTACTTTGTATTATCGCATATGTACTGTCTAACATTAGCAACAAGTGATTCTTAACAAAAGGTGATACACTGGGGGCATTTTTATCTTTCTTGAGTGTCCATTGTCATTCTAGGTGTCACCACAAGAACTGTTTCTGGTTAGAACAAGCAGTGTGTATTGTGAATCTCTCATGATGGTGAATCCAGTTCTGTTTAGTGCATCTTCAGATCAAGTGCAGATATAATGAGTAATCATCGACTTCCAGGAAAGAGTAGAAGAATGGGACCTATTATGGGACATACAATGCATTACAGACGTATGATTGTTACACTTCATCAGGTAGCTTTTCACCAATGGAGAGGGTTATCCTTTTTCCTAGTTGCAAATTTTAGACAAAACATGTAAGGCGAAAAAGTGGACACAAATCTCTCATATTGTTTGTTTGGTTCTATATGATGCTCTACATTACTAGTACACAAAATATCTTGTATTATATGATGCTCTACATTGATAGTACACGAAATGTCTCGTATTATATGCTGTAGATGATGCTTTACATTGATTGTACACAAACTCTCTCGTATTATATGCTTATATGACACTCTACATTGATACCACACAAAACTCTCATTTGTTTCTAAAACTGTGACGAGGTTGGAAAGAATTCAATGTTAGTAAAAGGCAAATGATTTGTTTTTTCTGTAATGGCTCTGATGATGACATGAGTGACAATTCATTTTTCTCATCAGTTGAAGATATTCCTTAATCCGTTTGTCGCTGCTGTTTCATTGACTAAATCACTCCTGGTTTGCTTTATATAGGGCCCATTTTTCTTGGAGCAGATAGATGAAGAGGATAACAACAATCTCAACAGTAAAAGCCAGGTTCCAAACACTCGTGCTTCTCATAGTTCTTCTGTGATATGACTGTAAACCTGTATATATGTTGATAATTCCCAGTAAAGAAACTGTCACTCCTAGAAGCCAGTGAACTGAAAACCATATACTCCTTCCTTTGCTTTCTCTGTACAGGAATCAAGACACAATACTTAAAATTACTGAAATTAACTTCGGAAGATTTGCACAAATAGGATCTTTCAGTGCCGCAATTTAATTTTTGACCCCGTTAAAAATGTTTTTGTGGCCACCATAACATAGCAAAATCCCGACGAATTGCCAGGATTTCAAATTGACGAGAAAAATGTGCCTCGTCACAATAATTGCTAGGATTCCTGGCCAAATCCTGTCGATTGACCAGAATTTGGCCACAAATCCTGGCGAATTTCAAATTAATAGCAAAACTTGTCTTGTCATAAATTCTAACGGATCACCGGGATAACCAGTATTGTGATTACAAATCCTGAAATTAAGGTATATATCCTTAACCTGTCAGGCTTAAAAATCCCAGTGGCTGCTTGCAGCTATATGGCAGCATAAACAGCTAAGCCAATTCTTTGTGAAAGAGTTGTCAAAGTTTCCTATCGACATGATTGCTGCTGCTGTTACAAGGAGAAAAGATAGTATCTGCAAAATAAAAGATAATATTTTTATCTAGAATAGTACTCATAAAAGATACTACTGATGTCATTAAAGGTAAAATCGAAAGTTTAAAGTTCAAATGTAAAAATGTGTCAATATTATTGAGAACGGACTTGTAAGAAAACAACGCCACATAACAAAGTACGGGAGGAGTAATAACTATGGCAACTGTTGAGATACTACTTGTCATGATAAAGAAAAGAATTTCTGACCCTTTCTACATTCATAGTGAAACAAAAGTTTAAAAAAAGGGGATAAATTAGTTACCTCATGAATAATCTTTAGCCTTGTTCCACATTCTTCACATCTATTTGTCATTCTTATTACAAGAATCCCAATAGGGATCAAGAAACCCATGGAAGCCCAGAGAAGAAATCCATGTAGAATAATTTGAAATGACAACATAGAATTAAGTGAGCTAGATGTTTTTGAAACTAGTTATCGAAAAAATATTTCCTCTGTAAGCAGCAGTGTTATTCTCAATTATGCAAAGTGATATGCTTTAGACAAATGAAACAATGTTTTGTTTGGCCATATAGTGTTCAGATTACTGATTATTTTTTTATTTTTTTGTGATGAGAATAATATGGGATTTGATCAGAGGAGAAGATACAGTAAGAGTAGGAGGGAGAGAAGGCAATATTTGTGTACACAACTTTGAGCAAGAGCATGGTCACTAGTGAGATAATGTAACATCCCAACTTATTAGTGATATTGTTTGCCTTTCTCCTACTCTGTGAATGTAAGACTCAACGTTCTCATTGAGACTTGTCTCATCACATCATCGATCTCAAAAATATAGAATTTGCTTAAACTTCTTAGCACCTTCGAGTAAATGTCACTCTAGTAAAGGACTAGGATGAGATCCAACAAAAAATGATCAAAGATATAATACCTGTAGCTAGATGTGAGGTCTCCTCTAGAAGTCTAGTAAAGTAATGATTTACTTGGACTAAGATCAGTACAATGTAGAGAAACAAAAATCGACATACACTCTAATGGCACACCCTAAAATGCATTTCATACTGCATTACCGCAAATTGGAAGGCAAGTGATTGAATAGACCCCACTTCACTTCTGTCTGAGACGACCTTGACTTGACAATATCATTAGTATATACTACTTTAGTATGAATCCAAAAATACGACCTGGAAGAGTAATGTTAGTGATATGTGACGAAAGAAAGAAAGATCATGTCAAATACACATTATGCTTGTGTCTGAGATCGGTCTATTATATGGCTATTTCAGTTGACATCGATCATAAGTGTGGACACAAGACATATTTGAGATGAGAATGAAAAAAGGGTCAGAGAAGCCATATATATGTGTTTAAAATAGGTTTAGGGCATTTAAGACACTTATTTTTTTAAAATATGATAAGTTCATAAATGATCAAAAGGGAAGTAGTCTCCGTTTGGTAGGGAGTATTATGAGAAATAGTCCATGTATTATGTATGGTATTATTTAGTACTATATTTGGTAAGAATTTGGGTCTATGTATAACTAATCCACCCTACATGGTATTAGAAGATGTATTAGTAATACATAGGATATAATACCATGAGATAAGTCTATGTAAAGACAAAAATATCCCTCAAATCATTTTAATCATTGTTTTTTTTCTTGATTTTACTAGTAAATTTATTTAAATAAATTAGCTTGCAAATTATTTAGAGAGAGTTGTTTGTTACTAAATAATTTCAATAGAAATCAATACACTATTTGAAGTGTGTGTGTGTGTGAGAGAGAGAGAGATCAATTTCGATTTAAAAGTGGATGGTTTATCTTTTTTAAATTGAAAATTGACATTTTATGAGTGATCAATTTATTAAGATGACAATTATTTATCCTCAAATAATTCAAGTGAAAAAATAACAAACATGACAACAAAATTGTTCTTCTCCTAGCTAGTTAGAAGGTCATAAAAAATAATATTGTCCTGCAATTATCTACCTTGACCCAATTACATAATAATGATTCAAGGGTATAATTGAGAAAAAGTTTTTTATAGAGTTTTAATCCTAACACTACTCCACTAATCCCTGCATTACTAATCCCTACGTTACTAATCCTTGCATTATTAATCTTTGTACCAAACGATCCCTAGTGTCTAAGCAGTCACGACAACACATTCAGGCTCTATGTGATTCATCCCATTGCGTGTGAGTGAAAGATGTAATTGTTATGAAAAAAATTACAAGACTCCATATAGATAGCATCTTGTAAGAAACCGCTAAGACAAAATTAATGGTGATGACATATTTAATCAAAAAAGAAGTTGGTATATCTATTTCCATCTAAATAACATTTTCAACCTTCACAAATAACTTACTAATTTCTGTATCTATCTGTGCTTTGATCTTATTATTATCCCCCCCCCCCCCCGCCCCCCAATTTTTAAACAATATTTATCGTTGAAAACTTTTGACGGGTTCCATCAAATAAAAGTTTTTTTACTTACTACTATCAACTTGAGGTCGATGGATGAACTAAGTTGACTTTCAATTACTTATAAAGTAAGTACTACTCCCTCCGTCCACTTTTATTTGTCATGTTGCGCTTTTCGAAAGTCAATTTGACTTATTTTCAAAGTTAAATTAGATTACATTAATTTGATTTTTAACAAAAAATTAGATATTCAAAATCTATACGAAAAGTACTACATATTGCAATTTTTTACATATCAATATGATGATTAAATATATTTTAAAATGTTAGTCAAAGTTTTTAAAGTTTGACTCTAAAAATGGAAAGTATGACAATTAATAGTGGACGGAGGGAGTAGTAATTAATTAACAAACTAGGCTATATTTAATCATTAGCAAACGTGTAATTATAGGTGGGGTACTTCTATCTAATAAAGAAGGTTCATATTTGTAATATTACTTCTTCCATTTTAATTAATGGATAGTAATTTAATTACGTACCGAGTTTTAAAAAATATATTATAAAAGTATGTCATTGAGGATAAAATAGAAAGTTTATGCATTTTAACCATGGCTAGATAATAGGTATATTTATTTTAACAAATCTCACATAATTAATGTTAGTTATATCATATACATAATAAAAGTTTTCATGTGAAAGAGAACGGCGAAAATAATTTTGAAAATTCAAAGAAACAAGAGTAGGAGGTCCCTAAACAACACAGGAATTGGAACTATTGGCACATGGAATCTAATGATGTCAATTCACCCAAAGTTGTTAAAATGTCATATGTAATATAATATATCCATAATGACCTTAATTATAGGAAAATTGCAATCAAAAACTTTGGTGATCTCTCATCTTTCAAAAAGATGTTGTTGCAAACTAATAAAGATCTAACTAATTGAGAACTATCACACTACAATATGACCTAACGGTCAATGAAATTAGTTAAAATAAATGATCACGGAAGATAAAAGTTTAAATCATAGTGGAGAAACTAATGTTGAGTAATTTCTTTGATTCGACCATTTATCTAATTTTTTGATAAATAGAGTGATTCGATACTTGTACAACAAAAAAATAATTATATTTGATAAATTAGTTTAGTTGCGTACAAGTAGTTATATAGATAAGCAAATTTACAATGAACAAGTGAAATCTCTTTAATTTGGTCACGTACAATAATGGTTGCTTTAACTAGCCGTGCTTTCGATTTTTGTCAAAAGCTAAAATTTTGTAATTATGTGCATACGATAAAATATCAAAACAAAGAAATTAATGTTTTGAACTTTTGATGAATTGAAAAGTGAAGAAAGTTTTACTTATATAGTAGACCCCTAATAATATTATAGGAGGAAATGACATATATATACAACTGATAGTTATAATTAGCAATAAATAACACAACATTAATTAACATTTAATAGACAAATAAAAAATAAGCACAAAATGGCCCAAATTAATAAATGACATTTTAATAGTTTTTTTTTGTTTTCCTCGTATAACCAATATCACTAAACAACAAAAATAACGAAAACATAAAAAATTATATACAATACGTAACCGTCTTAAAACGTAAATTATGTATTTTCATATATTTTTTTGCTCGTTACTTGATTAAAAAAATTCAATTGTATACTTGGTGATTGTATATAGGTAGAAGAATGGTGTATTCATTCACTTAGTATTAGTATACATTTATAGCTATGTTATCCCCTCTAGTGTATACATATTAAAAAATCAAACACTTTATGTATTCATTCACTTATCCTATGTATACACTGCATTGAAGATTTTGTTTTAATCATGAACATCATGTATGCATTGCATTCATGTATACATATC
>NW_006239173.1:282276-283555 GCF_000226075.1 Solanum tuberosum
AAAAAATACACTATGGACGAATATTTTTATAGAATTCAATATGTAAAACTAATAAACAAGAAAGTAAATCATCTTTTATTCAAAGTAATGAAGAAGGAGAATTGAATAAATATTTACATAATGAATAAAAAAACATCATTCAAAAGAATCGTGTATGGGAAAGAAGAGAAAAAAAAAGGCAGAAAAAAACCACTTCCCAAAAAAAAAGGACATCATGCTGCCACCTCCTAAAATTATTTAATTTAATTAAAAAAAAACTTCCCAACACGTGGGCTACTAATTGCAAAATTTAATTTTTAAAAACCTTTTTTTTGTCAAGAAAATAAAAGATGGCTATATGTTGCCAATTAGTAAAATGGGATGTCATGCTGTGCCATTTTTTCATATTATAGCCAAAAGAAATATTGTCGTCCAATTATATACTTTTTACAACTAAAAAGACAAGAAAATTTGTGATTATTCATAAGTTACATATCTTTCACGAGAAGAAATTCCATATTGCTCGCGTCTATTCAGATTAGCAAACTTTTTCATATTTGTGCTCTTTCATTCAGAAAATTGATCGTACATGGGTATATCTCCCTCCATATATATATATTTAATGGTGGTCCGTGGTCTATTTAACTTTCAACAAATATCTCTTAAGGGTAAACATATTCGAAAAATATCTTTTCCATAAAAACACCTTTAAAGTATATATTCTACTTGAAACTTTTTCTGCTTTAAGAAAGAACAAAAATTGTAGAAAAAAAATTGATTACATATATATATATATATATATAAATGTAATCTCTAACATAAATTTTAGAAAGAAAAAAAAAGTTTCCAGGTCAAAAGGTTGAGATCAAATGAAGAATTAGTAGTACTACTTACTGAACTTCACTTATTATTTGTTTCTCTATATTGTTTTTTGATGAAGTCTAATTTGTATGAATAATAATCGGGTAGACATCTCATAAAAATGATTGTATATCATATCTGCACCACGTTATTATGATTAGAAATATCATATATTTAATGGTTATTTATCTAAAAATTGAAACAAATAATTAGCTGGCATACATACATATACATATATATATAGAGTCCGGAGCCTAAAGGGCAAAAAAAATTGTCAAAAATTCTAAAAGGGCACATCACTTTTTATTCTAGCCAAAAGGGCAAAATCGCTGCGTCAGCAGCGATTTTCCTCTGACAAAATGACGAAATAGCAGTGATTTCGTGTAAAAATATTTTTTTATTTTTTTTAATTAAAAATCGCTGCCACAGCAGCGATTTT
>NW_006239173.1:284051-301405 GCF_000226075.1 Solanum tuberosum
TTTTTTTTTTGAGAAAATATGCATCGATTTTTATTTTTGTTTTGTCAGAAGCCCTTTTGGTTAATTTTTTTTTTGATGTGCCGTTTTAGTTTTTTTAAAGAAAAAGCAGCGATCTTTAATTAAAACAATTTACAAAATCGCAGCGATTTTTAATTAATTATTTTTTTTTTACAAAATAGCTGCTGTGGCAGCGATTTTTAATTTAAAAAAATATTATTATTTTTTTACACGAAATCGCTGCTATTTCGTCATTTTGTCAGAGGAAAATCGCTGCTGACGCAGCGATTTTACCCTTTTGGCTAAAATAAAAAGTGATGTGCCCTTTTGGAATTTTTGACAATTTTTTTTGCCCTTTAGGCTCCGGACTCATCAAAAGTGTACCAATATTGCAAATATGAGGGACTAATATATATATATATACTAGTCTTTGCACGTTTATCCCCTATTATTTTCATAAAATCTGTACATTCCTAATTTTATATCTTCAAATCCATGTTTCCAAAGACGGTTATTTTTATAAAATTTGTACATGCCTAATTTTATGTATTATTCTACTAAGCATGTGTTTAGTCAAACACAACAATATCATCTAATTTTAACACAATTTTAGTTATTACTCCCACTATTTATTTTTAGCTGTCATATTGTGCTTTTTGAGAGTCAATTTGACGATTTTTTAAATTTAATTTAGATTGCACTAATTTGATATTTTAAAATAAGAATTTAGCTATTAAAAAACTATACGAAAAGTACTATAAATTGTAATTTTTTTCATATCAATATGATGGAAAAACATATTTGAAAATGTTAGTTAAAATTTATATCGTTTGACTATTAAAAAGAAAATAGTAACAGCTAAAAAAGAACGGAAGGAGTAGGTCATGAAATAGGAAATGTTGAACTATATATGTAAAACTAATTCAGATAATATAACATCTAACATTATCGGAGTTGCCGACATAGAATTAGCGTAAATACATAATATTAAAAAAATTATTAAAACACCTAAATAGGACTAACTTGCTTTTTACCAACCAAAAAAAGGCACAAGTATATCAATAATGATGTACCACATTCGAGGCAACCAAGCCATTCCCATGTATACAAGTCCAGTAACTCCATTATCTTTAGAATGTGATACATAATCTTTAGGTTTGTTCAAAAGTATGTAATTTTAATTTGGTTAAAAGATGAAAAAAGAAAATAACAAAAAACTTCATTTCATACATCAAATACCTTTTCAAGAATCAACATATATTAGACAACCAGGATTACATCTTCATGCTGGTTCACTACTAAATCATCAAAAACTCAATTATGCTAAATGATGATTATGACTTCTAAACTCTTCGTGTATGGAGAAAATGAATGAAAAGGTTGGGTATATTTTATTAGGAAAATAAATTGTTGATTGATTACATGTACATTGACATTATCAAAGGTTAATATTGCAATAAAGATGGGAAGATGAAACAATACAAGATTGACATTAAGATTATGTGGATTTTACTTCGAAGTAGTAGAGTGATATGTTGAAAGGTTGTTCTTCTTAATAGTTGCTGTACATTATGTCAGTTGATAGCTAAGTTATGCTGAAATAACAACATGCCTAAATGGCTATGAAGATGCCCGCGCCCCACGCTGTTAGGTAGAAGAAGCAGCAACGACCCTCTGGCCTCGAAAAGCAACTGTTGACACTGATGTTGCAGCCTCTACATTAGATGGCATACCACCACTCCAATGGGTAAACATACAATCCATTCAAATAACAACGCCACGTGCCTGGTCGAGCAGCTGATTCTCTGAAATTAGCCTTTTTCCAGTGATGGAGCAAAGATATCAGCAGTCTTCGCTAGGTAAACTATGAAGAGCCATTAGAAATAGTCAGGTAAAGTACACTTGGCCATGTAAAAATATGTTGTCTGCAGCAGGATAGTCAGGAACACTTATGTCTGGAATTATTAGTTGTTGTTCTTCTCCACCAGCGGAAATTCAACTAATATAATGAATGAGGATCTCTCCGCCTCACGAAGATACTGGACGGTGCCATCCATGATTTTAACAAGTTTCTGGCTGATGTATAGGGCAAGACCTTCCCTTGATATGCTCTGACTGTAGTGGAACATATGTTGAATTAGCTCGTCAGGTATCCCTGGGGATGGATGAGTGATCCTGAGAGGTGAAATGCAATATAGTAAGATTTAACGTACAGTGGAAGCAGATCACTCTTCAAACTTAGCACATAAACCTTGGTTAAGAATTAGGAGAAAGGGTATGCGATAGCTTATTATTTGAAGAGAGATTTTATTGTGATATAGGACTAAAAGATTACAACTTCAAGTACTTAAGCATCTAGCATTTAACCAACAACAACATACCCTTGTAATCCCACAAGTGGGATCTGTGGGTTCAAATGGTTATATTGTTGTTGTTGTTGTACACAGATACAAAAAGAGATCAAACATAGACTACAGTTACTGCATAGAACAAAGAGAGCACATAGATGTCGGTCTTTGTTTCGGAAATTATGTAATTAGTTTGTTTGCTTTGGTTCTTGTTCTGCCTGGGGCCTAGATGGCTATAGTACCCTTCCTAGAAGGTGATTGTAGTCCTAGGTGCTCTTTAGTTTGTATTACTTTCTTGGTTGTCAATGGTAATAGTTCACAGTCATTACCAAAAATAAATTTAAAAAATTGGATAAATTGAGATATTTTATATTTATTTTTTCCTTTCTTCCTTCTTTTCTGGAGGGTAATCTCAATTTACCCCTTCTCTTTCCATCCCCTCCTTTTAACTAGAAGAAAATGTTGGTTACTACAATAATATATGCAATGTATTACTCTTATGCTAAAGGGTGACAGAAAAGGATCACTCCAAAGAGTTCCAACATTTGAAATCTCAGAATCAGTGAAAACTGCTAAAAACCTAATCGAGCACTGCACTGCTACTTCTAGCCTTCTAAGTAAATTCTAACAGACCAGGAAAAAGAAATTCGAGGCAGATTTCCCTTGTTTGATACTACAACAACAACATACCCAGTGTGATCCCCACAAGTGCGGTGTAGGCAAACCACCCCTATCATAGAGGGTAGAGAGATTATTTGCAAAAGACTCTCAGCTCAAGAAAAGTGTTTTTCAAAACAAGTTTGAAAAATACAGGAGTTAAACAAGCTATGCTGAAAATATCGAAGAAAAGAAAAGTTTGAGATTTGACAGAGAAAAATAGTAAAGATAACCAAAGTAACATAAACAACAATGGTGATAAAATTGAAGAATACGATGCTCTCCCACAGGAAAGAGAGAAATCACTTGATTACCAACAGACCTTCTACTCTAATCCTCAACCTCCATTTTCTCTTATATAGGATCAGTGAGCTAAAGATGTGTCATATATTGTCTAATCACCTCTCCCCAGTTCTTCCAAGATCCATCTCTACCCCTCCTTAGACCTATCAGGCTATCACTGTCAACCTCGCACCTCCTCATTAGAGCACTTATGTTCTTCCTCTTCATATGCCTGAACATCACAGTCTTGCTTCCCGCATATTGTCCACCACGAAGGCCACTCCCGCCTTGCCCCCGTATATCCTCATTCCTAATTTTGTCTCTCCTAGTGTTCCCAAACATTCATGTAACCATCCCCATTTTCATTAATTTCATTTTTTGGATGTGTGAGTTCTTGATTGGCTAACACTTTGCTCCATACAATATAGTTGGTCTAACAATCATTCTATAACACTTGTCGTTAAGTCAAGGTGGTACATTTTTATCACATAGGACACTATGTGTGAGCCTCCATTTCATCCGCCTAGCTCCAATACGATGTGTGACATCATCATCGATCTCCCCATTTCCTTAGATTACTGACCCATGATACTTGAAACTTCCTCTATTAGGAATGACTTGTGTATCAATCCTCACTTCCACATCCGCCACATGTGACGCGTCACTGAACTTGAATTCCGTGTACTCTATTTTGATTCTGCTCAACCTGAAACCTTTAGACTATAGGTCTCTCTCCAAACCTCCGGTCTACAATTAACTTCCCCGCATGTCGCGTCAATCAATACTATATCATCAGTAAATAACATACACCATGGTACTTTCCCCAAAATATGTCATATCAATTCATCCATCACCAATGCAAAAAACAATGGGCTAAGAATTAATGCCTGGTGCAACCCCATCTCAATTGGGAAGTGTTTCTTCGACTGTTCTCACTCTGTTCTTGGCTCCATTGTAAATGTCCATCCTTAATCACTCTAATATATGCCACATGTACATCTCTAAACTCCAAGCATCACCATAAAGCCTCCCTTGGGACTTTGTCATATGTCTTTTCTAGGTCAATAAACATCATATGTAAGTCTCTTTTTCTATCTCTATACTACTCCAACAATCTCCTTAAAAGATGAATGACTTCCATAGTTGTTCACGCTAGCGTGAATTTGAATTGGTTCTCGAAAATAAACACATCCCTCCTAATCCTCATCTCAACCACTCTCTCCCAAACACTCATAGTGTGGCCTAATAGTTTGATACCCATATGGTTGTTGCAATTTTGAGTATCACTCTTGTTCCTGTACAACGAGATCATTATATCCCACATCCATTCTCCGGATATTTTAGTCTTCCTAAAAGTAACATTAAACAACTAAGTCAGCCACTACATACCTATTTTGCCTGCGCTGTTCCAAAATTTCATCGGAATCTCACCTTGGCCAAATCACTCTTCCCCCTCTCATCTTACAAATTGCAATTTCCCCCTTAACCACCCCAAACTTTATACACCTACAATATCCAAAATCTTGATGGCTCTCGAAGTGCTCTAAATCACCCGACACAATATTCCTGTCCCTCTACATTAAGAGTATGAAATTATCCTGCTATCTGTGTTTAATGTACGTCTCTTCCACCAATATTTTTTCATTCTTGTCTTTAATGCACCTCACTTGGTCTAGGTCGCGAGCTCTCCTTCTCTCGCCTTGGCAAGCCTATACAACTTCTTTTCCTCATTTTTGTCCTTTAGTTCATACACGTGTTCAAATGTTGCCATTTTAGCCGTCGTAACTGCTATCCCTGCTTCCTTCCTTCAAGTCTTGTGCCTCTCCCTATTTGCCCTCTTTTCCTCCTCTTTATTGCTCTCCGCTAACTTCATGTAAGCAACTTTCTTGAATTCCACTTTTTCTTGGACCTCTCAATTCCACCACCAGTCCCCTCTATGTCCACCAAAGTTACCCTTTGAAACCCCTCACTTTCCTAGTTGCTTCCGTAATACAATTAGTTGTCCTAGTCTTCATACTATTTGTGTCCCCTCTAATCTCCCAAGCCTTATGTAATACGTTTATTATTTAACCCCATATTACAAGAGAGATAAAAGATTAACACGCAATAGGGCATTTTAGTGCCGTTTCAGCAGCTCAGAAAGCTTTACTTGGCATTTTTCAGCTTCAGCATGGTTTGCGGGTACATTATATGCATCGGTACCTCCAATTCAAGAGAATTTACATGTTCACTTAATGGTCTCCCATGTTTAAAGCGGAGGAGCTTTCTTCAGATATCATTAGAGAAAAAATAGCTTTGAGGAAATGAAGAATGGAACTTGCGCACTTTGTCACAGAATCTAAAGTCTCTACATTTGGATTAGTACTCGTAGAAGTCAAATTTCTGTAATTTACTCTGTTTAAACATTTTAAGCCACACAAATCATACTTTAAAAAAACCGTGTTTTCCAATAAAACAGCAAAAGATGTACACTAAGAAGCATGGAGTGTAATCACAATCTTGAGAACATAGCTGGGATTACGTTGAGATAACTAGCAGTAGTTAGTTCACAATCTAAAACAAGCCCATAGACTTCATTTTGACAAATGACTTGCATGCAAAATAATCAATAAATCCAAATCTGAGTGATAAGAGAATGATTACCGAAATTCAAGATGCATGACGTACATCTTCGTCCCTATACGTTCCTTCCTTGGAATTACTCTGAAATGCACAGAGGAGTCTTCAAAGGGAGTAAAGAGGATAGCTGTGGTCAAAAAGTCAGAAAGGACTTGTTGAAGCCTCAAATTGTCACCAATCAGGTACAGCTGTGATACTTCGACAGGCGAGTCCCATGTGACCTGAACCTTGCGCTCCTGACTAAGAATCATAACTTGATTAATGACCACTGTAACAACTTCTCCAAGATTGAACTCACAAGAGTTCATTTCCATATAGCTGAAAAAAATATTGCAATGATCAGGACCAGTCCAAAAATATATAAAGATAATAAATATCCACAAAATGAGTGTCACAGAGATGCAAATTAAAATGGATCTGCGGTCATACAATATTAGATAAGATCAGAAATGATCACAACCACCTACAAGTGCAAGTAGCGCATATAGAGGATAGAATGAGAGAATGTTGTTTGAAATGGTTTGACCACATGTTACATAGGCCTCCAAATGCACCAGTTCTCAGATGTGAAAATATGATGAATATGAACGTGTTGAAAGAGGAAGAGGTAGACCTAAAATCACATCGAAAAAAGTTTACTTAAAAATGTCATCTAATTTTTTTTTAGAATATATCAGTATCCAGCCAAATCTAGTAAAAATGGAAGTTGAAAATCCATATAGGTGATACCAACTAGAAGACTCTTGTATAATAAGGATAGAACTACTAGAGTATAGTAGAGACTCCTTGTGTGATAATCCTTAAGTACGGAATATCGAAATATTATGGACCCAAATAGAGCATATATGATGCTGAGGGTTCATACAGTCAGCCCCAACTAGATTGAAGCTTTTTGTGTAGTTGTCATCTATGTTGCTCGGACATGGTGTGGGAATCCAATATGGGTGCAGATTAGAGGTCGGATTCTTCATCACAAAAATTAGAATTCAGGGGTATGATCTGAGTGCAGATATGGGTATTGGGATATGACCAATAAATGTATATTACGACATATAAACTATAGATTTTGATTAGTTAAAGTTATAGAACTTAAATTAATCTAACTTAATATTCTTTATAAACACCAATATTTTACTCAAACGGTACCTTGCATAATAGAAAAGCATTTTCATACTTTAGACAAATATATATACCCAATCAATCTATACTTCTCGGTCAGAGAATGTAGTCAAAGTGTCCAAGGCAAGTTGACCAAATCAGGTATTAATCCCACACTTCACCCACACCCATGTCGTGTCGACACTCGACACAGGTGTCGCACACGAATTTTGAAGTGCCCACGCAACATAGTTTATTGTACAGTTGGGCTCTCTCTAATTCTCAGTTTGAAAACCAGAGAGCAGGACAATTTCATTTCTAAGCCCACTATTTTCTTTCCTACTTTCCCTTCTTGTACTTTGACTCTTTTCTTCCTTTCTCTATTTTCCTGACAGGGTAAGAGCCTTAAGCGTAATAGTGACCACATAGCATAAATTGTGGATCATTAGCCTTTTGGATAACCTAAGGGAACTTCTAAGCAACCCATTCTTCATTTGTTTCAATCCATCCCCGCCATTCACCATAGAGATACATAAACTAACATCAAGAAGAGAGAAAGACATCAAAGACTTTTGAAAGCAAAGAACAGAAGAACTGATGCATCAGCTTCCTTAGCAATCTCTACAAAACGGAAAAAAAAAAAGAAAAGGAACTTCCTTAGCAATCTCCCAAAATGCCAGGCACACACTTTGTGTAAAACAGGCAGGCAGAGTAGCTCTTTGCAAGTACATAGAAGTTACAGCTATGATCCAGATGAGCAGAAATACTAGTGCAATGGCCTGAGCATAAAACAGATATTTCTTCTTTACATAAAAGGTATAACAATAAATGCAGGTCAGATTATCATACCATTCCTCAATACTCTCAATATCAGTGTCATCAATGATCTTGGCTAGTTGTTCTTGACACATTGTGCTTGTCTTCAGCAATTGCCTTTGATCTTTGCTTAAATCAGAAGATTTCAGCAGATTCTGTATGCAGTTTATTCCATTTAAAGGGTTTTTTAGTTCAAGTCGAACATAAGCCAACTTTTTAAGACTATTTTTAGCAGCTTGTTCTGACAGCTTTTGCACATGCATTGCATATTGAAGTTCTGGACTAGGAACATGCAGGAAGCACAAGACCCCAGTTACCCGACCATTGTCATCAACCCTTTTATTTGCAGAGATTAAGGCTTCAATATACTTACCCTGTTTATTAAATAACCCGAAAAACAACTTCTCACCTTCCCCACCAGCAATTACTCTATTCAATAATATTGTGAGCTGGGTCAATGTGTCTTGATCTTTAACCCTGCAACCGAAGCTATTGACTGTGAAAACTTCACCAAGAAGCATTTGATCAATGACCTCC
The DNA here is from genome assembly GCF_000226075.1 of Solanum tuberosum. Taxonomy (NCBI): domain Eukaryota; kingdom Viridiplantae; phylum Streptophyta; class Magnoliopsida; order Solanales; family Solanaceae; genus Solanum; species Solanum tuberosum. Next base: position 292,406 of record NW_006239173.1, read on the forward strand.
TCCCTCTTCGACCCAGTAAACTTGTGCATAGCATCATTCCATTCCACACATCTTCCATGTTCATCCATCACAAAAATTGGAGGAATTAAAGGAGATGGACTGCGGATAATTCCAACATAATCACCTTGAATGCGACTATATTTGTCCTTAATCAGCTTTAGCCCAGTAACATCTTTTCCAATAAAGCAAACTCCAACAATGTTTTGTCTAACATCTCGACTACAGCAGGCATTAGCCACTATTGTAATTGACCCGACCTTTTCTTGAGGACCAAGTGTTCTAAGTTTGATTTCTACATTTTTCTCCTCCTTGCCTGCAATTTAAATATCAAAATAGAATCATTTTCAAGGAAAAAAATCGAAAAGAACAAAATAAGCACATAAGTTATTGCATGGATGTCAAGTAGCAATACCAGTGAAATAAGACAGGAAGGGAGAGGGAAATACCCTGAATGGGGATCCTAACAAGAACAACAACAATAACATACATAATGTAATCCCACAAGTGGGGTTTAGGGAGGGTGGTGCATACGCAACCTTATCCCTACCTTGTGAAGGTAGAGAGAGGTTGTTTCAAATAGACCCTCGGCACAAGTAAAGCATATCAAAATCAAGTATGGAAGGGAAATACAGTAGAGAAGTCATGCTGAAAATAATGGAGAAGAGAACAGTAGCAACAACAAATAATGTGATAATATCCAGCATTGAGGTCGAAATAAAGTACAAGTTTCAGACTGCACGAGGGGCCAAAAATGTGAAAGACCAGCAATGCCCAACTGCAATGTCCAAAACAGTTCATCGAATTCCACTACAGTTTTTGACATTTCCTTTGTTCTTTTTAGAGCTTCATGTCAGAGGTCTTTATACACGAGGAAACAAACTCAAAATGAGACCAAATATGCTAGGATTTTTTTTTTTTTAAATGTTGCTAGGATTGATAAATAAACAATTTGACATAGCCGATGCAGCTCGTGCATAAGTTGTAATTTAAGAAAGGAAAAATAGATAAAGTGGCATGAAACAATCTTTTGTTTTTTTCACAAGGTACGTTCATCTACACATATTGCAAATATTGAACTAACAAAGTAAATGACAAGGATAACCAGAATATCACCTTGCAAAGCCAGGGAGAGAACACCTTTAATTGTGTTTGTTGTACCATCAATAACCAAATCAACCAAAGGTACACCTATAGCATTCTCTACCGGCAATCCAGTTAATTCAGAAACTTTAGAGTTCCATCCATTGATACGGCCTGAAGCATCAACAGCCAAAATGGGTAATGATGCTGTCTCAATGAGACGAACCATTCCGTTTGTGACAATATGAAGTTCATCCACTCTATCTATACTGGTATTTACAGCAGGGACATTCACAATCATTTTACAACAATCAGCAGCCTCATCTTGCAAAGATCCTCGCAATATCAGCTGCAGGGAATGGATGGCATCCATTTCCACATCTTCCCAAGGCAGGCTCCGCCGCTTAACAACCTCCAGAAAGGCTTTAAATGATGACCTTGGGTGCATTTTTCTTCCGTCATCCTTGTCTCCAGGAAGATGTTTTGCACCACCCCACTTGATCTCTTTAGCTGTGTGGGAGCGGAACCAGAAGAGGAAATCTTTTGAAGTTATTTTTATAGCAGCCATTCCACATACCGCATTACCGAGCACAGAAGCACCTGGGTAGCCAGCTTCCATGAGGCTATCAGTGTTTAAACCTGTACTATCACCATGAGATTCATTAAGCCATTCAGCTATATCTCTGATTTGGGACTCCGTAGGGGTAACACCATGCAACCAAAGTTTGTTCCTATAATAAAGTGCAGCCCCGTCACACTTTACAAGGTCCATAACATTAGGAGACTGAGTAACAATCCCCATGGGAGCATCTCTTAGAAGCATGTCACACAGAACAGTTTGAGTTTGCAGTATCTGCTTTTCCTTAAGTTGAGCTGCCATTTCCACTTCTTTATTGATCTGAACACTGAAAACTTGTAGCAAGAACTCACACGCGTACCTCAAAGGAAAAGAAAGAAATCTAGGGCAACTGTGATGGCAAACTACCAAACCCCACAGTTTTCTTTCCACTTGCTGGTCACTATCCAACTCATCATCTTGCTCACTAATCATCACAGACATCGCCATAGATGCAACAGTACCCATATTGGTCATGTATTGTGCATGACAGCCATGGGGAGCTCTTAATGTGGATCCACCAAGGCTCAACGACTGAGCCAATCTTGGGTCTTGAATCACCCTAATTGGTGGAGCTAAGCAATCACATATCATCCTAACCTTATTCTTCATGAAGAGAAATCTTGAAGCTTGTGGTATATCTGTAGCAGGGTAATGCAAGCCAAGATAAGGTTCTAGTTCAGGCATACGACATTCAGCAACTACTTCCCCGTGTTCATCCTCGTGGAATTTATAAACCATAACACGATCATAGCCTGTCAAATGACTCACTTCTCTAACTAATACATCACATAACAATGATATATCCCCGCTTGGCAGAGATTGCAATTTTCCAATGGCTTTAGCTGCTAGCTTATAAGATTTTATAGCTCCTGCTGTAGTTACAGGGACCTCATCTGGATCCACAGGCTCCAACTCTATTACTAATCCAACATCAATGCGGTGCAGAATCGCATAGAAAGGCTTCCCTGAGTTTTTACAATGAACCAAAATAGGATTTAGCAAACTAAGTTCTCCAAAGCTGGCTGCTTTTTCAAGGGCAGAAGCACCTGAAGATCGAAACAGTTTCCTGACATCAGTTCCAAATGTCAGAGCCTCTTGCTGTTCGATGCTTGGAACGGCATGAGGTGTCAAGTCCAACATTTCTGGTGCATTTTCGCTATACGCTATGACAGCAAAGTTGTGCTCATCGATAGCAATCATACATCCAAACGGCTGAATTAGACTTCCCCTTTGCATTTTCTGGAGATAATTAGATACAGTTGAAGATGGAAGATTGCTAGTGGAATTAGACAAGTTAACTGAACTAGAGTAATCAAACTGTTGCTCAGACTCCTCAAACTCCACATGGAGCTTTGCATCAACTGAAGTCTGAGCAATAACTCTAGCACCATGCCTAGATCTAGCTGAACTGCCCCTTGAGCAATTCGTCCTGTTTGTAGTAGAACTAGAAGACATCTCTCTATATCCTCTTTGAATTTCAGTTTCTCTAGCTATCTTTTGTATTGATTCTTAATAATCAACAAGAAGATATCAAAATTGGGGATGGAAAAACTCCCCTATGTTATTAGTAAAAGCCTAGAAGAATCAAGAATCAAGAGTCTGAAATGTAACAACAAAAAATTGAAAACCAGACAAAAACTCCAAAAGGTCTCACCTTTATCCAGAATAAATATAGTACCAAAATAAGGTGATAAAGAAAAGACAAGTTACAGCAAGAATCCACCAAATTCAACAAAAAGAAAAGGTAAAAGGTGATACCCACTTGAACTACCTTGTACCAATCCAAGATTCCTCCATGTGAAGAAGCACCAAAAGCTTATGAAGAAATTCTTCAACTTATGCTTCTTGATTGTCAATCATTCAGCCAAATCAAGAAAAATGGTCAGCTAAAAATAGAGTCTTTAAGCATATACTTTTGTTGGGGCTTTACCAAAACACCTTTAAATACTCAAAGAGCGGCACAAGCAATTAAATCAACTGAAATTTGCTGTAACTAATTAACGTTTGGTTGTCTACACAGGATGCTCCACATCCCTACATGAGACCACAGCAGCACAGAGAAAATATTTTAGGATTTAAGTCTTTTCTTTTCTTTTTTGGATTTTCTGCCTGAAAAGGACAACCACTCTCTGCCACTACTTTTTTTTATGATTCCCACTCATGTTTGGATGTTCTTTCTCGTGTTTGGGTTCGATGCACTTGAGTCGACTCTCTATGTAATAATAAGAATTGTGTATATTCTATTCAGACTCCATTGAATGAATATGTTGTTATTGTTGTTTATACGGAATGTTTCAGTTTGTTCTTAAAAGATTTGAGTCATTTTTATTTTTTATAGTTTTAAATTTTAATTTTTCACATCATATTTAAAATTATACGAATGTAAAAGATATTATACATTTTACTATTTTTAACTTGAGAAGATTCAAAAAAAAAATTGTTTTCTTGAATTAAGTGTTAAATTAAAATCAGATAAATAAATTAAATAATAATTCAAAAAAATCTAGTTAAAAGTTACTATTAAATTTTGTTATAACAGTACACACAATAAGAAAATTTAACTAAAAAACTAACAAAAATTGTACATTAAAGCATAAATCAATTTATTTATTTATTTTCTTCTTGGCTTATCTAAACTTGATAGATTTCTTTTTTCTTATTTTTCAAATTCAATAATTTTTTTATAATAGTAAATTCAGTTGAAAACTCATATTTTTATAATAACAGCTCAATTGTCCATCAGAACAAAATTTATTCAATAATTATAAACTCGGTTGAAAATTTTGAATATTAACACATACATAAAATGATTGTTGTGGGCAATATGAATTATGTCTTTTTAATTCAGTTTTCCAACAAAAAAAAATAAAAATGAATGTGAATTGTTACATAAATGTATTTTCCCCCCTCTATTTTCTAGCTCTTATACATATATATACATACATAATATAAATAGATTTAGCTCCCTCTCCATGCCTCTTGGTACTGCATAGGTTTTTAGATAAGAATTATTACAATTTAAGATGAGCTTTCGTCCTTCGCCGATAGCAATGTCTTGATATAAAGTCACATAGTCATTAATTTTATCATCAGAATGTCTATGAAATATAGATCGATCTTTAATATGATAACGTCCTTTTGAGGTATTAACTCTTAAATAAATATTAGAATTTAGAATAATACATTTTAAAACTCATATATAGATTCATAATCGCGAAAAAAGATATAGTATTAAATATAAAAAAAATTCAAAAATAAAAGGAAATTCTAGGTGATATAGAAAGCTATTGGCTATTGCAATACATGAAATAATGTAAATATTTGAAGAGGTTTTTCTCCATTCGTATTTAGAAAATATTTTTCAATTTTTCCATGTTATATTGGCCAAAAAAATATTAATGTGTGTAAATCTGCTTTTTTATGTATATGAAAAAAGTTATGAAGCATTTGAATCGATTACTGTTTATATAAAACATCGCTATAAATTGCTATTGATATTATGCTTATATGCATATACATATTTATCAAAGTATCACTTATCGGAGGAAAGAGGAAGGGAGTAGAGTTGGGGGTGTGTTCGGTACGAAAGAAAATAAATTTCTTAGTTAATTTTTGTGTTCGATATGTAATAAAAAATATTTGTATATAATCTAAACAAATATGATTTGAGATAGATGAGTGGTAGGGAATGAAGGGTAGGGCGAAGATGAGATGTATTAAAGAACATGGAGGATATAGGGGTGTTCACAGTTTGAATAAAAATCAATCTAAATCAAGAATGAACCAAATCGATTTGATTTGATTTGGTTTTATATTTTTAAAAGGGAAAAAGGACAAATATACCCCCGAACTATTGTAAATGGTATGCAGATACCCTTTGTCATACTTTTGGGACATTGATTCCCTTGTCGTCCAAAAACTAATACATATATGCCCTTCACTCTAACGGAAAACTAAATAGGGACACGTGGCGCAATCTTATCCATCGATTCAATATTTAATAATTATCGATCGGTGGATAAGATTATGACACGTGGGCATATATGCTCTAGTTTTTGAACGGCAGGGGCACTAATGTCCCAAAAGTATGACGGAGGGTATCTGCATACCATTTACGATAGTTCGGGGGTATAATTGTCCATTTTCCCTTTTTAAAAATCGATAGTATTTGATTTGGTTATGATTTTGTTCGAAAAAAACTAAAGAAATAACTAAATCAAACCGATAAATTATATACATATATTTTATTGTTAACACATAATATATTATTTTTATAAATAATTTTAAAGATCTTATACTTGTTTTCATCAAATTTATTTATAATTTACTTATGAAAGCAAATATCCCCAAGGTGAGAACATTTATCTTATTGGTTTCATGTATATGGCCTATGGGTGTCTATGACAATTTTTACGGGACTGGAAATGTCAGTCTCTTTTTTCTAGGTCAAAATAGTGAATTTGAAGCTTTATTCATAGTAAATTTAGTGATCGAAAATTTTGTAATGTCAATCATTCTAACTATTTTTCATTTTGAATGTATTGTTGTCACTTTTTTCACATTTTGAATGAATTGTTTCTTTTAGTTTTGTATATGATTAATAACCGAATAACCGAATCAAGCCGAACTGAATCCAATAACAACTAAATAGATAAATGTATATTATATTTGATTTGATTTTGATTTTGACCAATAACCAACCTAAACCGACCTGTAAACACCCCTAAGAAGATACGATCAATACATGATGTCACTTGTGGAATGAACTTAATTTTCCTCACTTCCTAAAGAAAATGTTTTTCAAATATTTTAACCAACCGAATATGGAAAAACAAAAAATGTGTTCAACCATATCTAACACAACCTAGAACTAGTACAAGTTGATTCCTCTAAGCAAAGAAAAGGTTGAAATCAATGGTGCAACATCTTCCACAACAAACAAAAACACAAAAACAACAAAACAAACTAACCCCACCACCAACAACAAAACAATTACCCATGGAGGGCATTTGATCATGTTTCATTTATAATTTGAAAAAAAAAAAGCTTTTATTTCAAAGTGAAAAATAATATCAAAAATTGAAGTTGTAATTACCCATAAATACAAATTGAAGTTTTTTTTTTTTTTTTTTACTTTGGTGAGTAATTTGAGGTGATAACACCTTTTTGTTTGGAATTTTACGTCAAACGTGTTTTTCGCAGCTCAACTCTAGAAAAAAAAAAAAAAGATTTCACAATGGAACACATCCTAAGCATGCATTAGTGTGAAGGGAAACAATCATTCACAGCCAAACCACATGAATGCAACCATAAAATGTGGTTTCCCAACAGCCAAATCATTCACATATTCGTCCTGTTTGCAACCAACCACCCTCAACTGTGCTAATTTTGAGAAGCCATACATGGAACTAGATGCACAAAGGACATGAACTTTTGACCTCATTTGCGATGAAAAAAAAAAGTCAGCCCAATACACTAAAGCTCCCGCTATGCACAGGGTCGGTCTGGGGAGGGCCCGACCGCAAGAGCCTATTGTACGTAGTCTTGCCTTGCATTTCTGCCAGAGACTGTTTTCAAGGCTTTAAACCCCGTGACCTCTTTATCACATGGCAACAACTTTACCAGGCTCTCCTTCAGAATAAAGGAATTATAAGCTTTAGAAAAGTTAGGCAGGTGCAGCAGTAAAGTCGTAATGAGTCCAAGTTTTTCTCAACCTAAGTATGTAACTACAGATACCAAATCGGAGACACCAATGTCACAATTGTTTAATGTGAAAGCGAGATGAAAACCATCAAGTGTGTGCATCTCTTTCAATAGACACGAGCGATATCAGCTTATTACCTTGAAAACTAATGGCTATCTATGCCAGGATTGTTCCGAAATCAAAGCTTTAAGTAAACAACCACACACGCACAGAAGGACATTCAAGATTTATGTGCTCTAGTGTCAAATGGACGATACACAGAGATGCTACAGCTAAAAAAACAGAGATTAATATCAGCAGATGATGAACACTTCTTGACATATGGAAAAAAATACGAAAGAGATGCTTTATCTCGACAGGCACAACATTTCCATATCCATAATCCATTTAGACTACAACTTCAGCTAAAACTGGTTCCAGAGGCTTGCAAGAAGAAGAAAAAAACGACGATATAAACCTACTAATCCCCTCCTTGTCTGTTAAAATCCTTCTGAGTTCTGTGACACACATAAAAGTCATGCATTTATGTGCAATCTCCAGGCACTATTTCCTATTCTAGATGTCCTTTATATCAAATAATAATGGTATCATGGTTAGTTTGCACGCACCTCAAATAATTGACCAACACATGTACTGGGTAACTCTAGGTTGTGAAATTACCTAGTTACACCTTTGTTGGGATTTGAACCAACCTTGGTTCGCAAGGCTGTTACTCCAGCTCATCGGGCGATAGGCCACCCCCCCTTGATCAGTTGATCCATATTCTAAAAGTCCCTTTTGTTTTTGGTACAGGAAAGAACTAATCAATGTTGAAGGAACTATTTTCAGATGCACCAATTCTAATGAGTTAAGCAGTTACTAATCCTGGTCAGAACATAGAAAGCAGGCTCTACTTCCAACTATAGCAAGCTGTAAAAATTGAACATAGCTAAGCATTTCTGAAAGTACAGTAAGTAACAAGGAGAGAATTTTCTCATTTTAAAAATAAAAAGCTGATGTATTTTATTTTTTTGATGACAAGGGAAACCCGCAGCCGCTATCCTTTGGGTGCGCACAGGGTAAAACCCCGCTCCTATGCAATAGCTCGCAAACCACATAGGAAAGGTAATCCGCACTAGGCAAGCCCGGTGCGACCAGCTCAACCCAGAAGGCAAATCCCTTGCTTTCGCTGGCAAGGGGTTTCGAACTTGAGACCTCCAACATGGAAGTCCCAAGCTCAAACCACTGGGCCACCCTTTTCAATTTCTGATTAAAAAGTGACTTGCAACACACCATTTGGTGAGACTATTTGGTCATTGTAGTTAAAGGAACTTACTACAAATAGCAGACAATAAAGATCACAGTAGAAACAACGTGGTAATAATGGATGCAACGATTAACATGAGATGCTAAATATTTCTAATTCAAAAAGGAAAAGCTGCTCAGTATTAATTGAGATGTTCCGCCAGCACCTAGACAACCTTACTGAACGTACTCGGAAAGGAAAAGCCACAGCTGGCCATGAGAACTTAATTTTACTTTGGATTCTATAGCTTCTCTAGACAAAGGAAACCACCTAAAAGAACACCTTTGCCCCTCCACACACCCACCCACCCCC